>NW_015536521.1:306538-306868 GCF_001515605.1 Sinocyclocheilus anshuiensis | reverse complement strand
CAAAAAAAAAAAAAAACATCATGGAACCAGCAACTTGATCCCAAAAATAGAGGCATTTCGTAATTCCGTCTCCACCACAGAGTACAGAGTAACACTTAATCAATACAAGGTAGACGGTTGGGGGTTATGCCAGAACCCAAGCAGGATTGGAAGAAACGTTAGAAAGATGGTGACAAGATTGAAAGCATGACGGAGGAAGTGGAAGATTACGTGCCATATGTGGTGAGTCACAAAACGTGCTGTGGTATCGAGACCTCGCCACGGGGCTTCTCATGACTCTAACCTTCTTGGAGCCATGTCATCATTTACCTGGTGGGAGTGAGTGTGTGT
>NW_015536521.1:274798-306484 GCF_001515605.1 Sinocyclocheilus anshuiensis | reverse complement strand
TGTGTGTGTGTGTGTGTGTGTGTGTGTGTGTGTGTGTGTGCGTGTGTGTGTCCAAGGGGGCGGGAACTGGCATGTCTCAACACATGCAGTGTAGCCTCCACTTTAGAGAAGATCAAAGTGCCACGTTGTAGGCATAAACAGTGTGTGTGTACATGTGTGGAAGTGCTTCCCTCACGACAGCTCTTTGCGGTGAGTGAATCTCAACGGTAATGACACTGAGCGGGATTTGTGGGTCACCCTCCCCTCGTTGCCAGGCATGATGGGACTTGTTACCCGACCTGCGCTCTCCTCTCTGGCACCTATGCGTGTATACATACACATGCAGAACTGTGAGATCTGCAGGTATCCGAATACCGTTGCTGTTCATTCAGAGGGGAACTCCCTTAAAAGATTATTTCCTCCATGAAATGCAGTAAGGCTCCTGTGTTAGATTTGCCCTACCATACTGCAGAAGTGAATGCGTTACATTTACTGCACAGGTATTGAGCGTTTCTGGTGGGCGGGGCTGACATCACGGGATACAATACCACCAGTGCTATGTTGCAATATGCTGTTACAAGGAGTTGCGGAACAAAAGGAGAAGAAAGAGAAAACATTGGGTGTATCAGCGACTTGTTTTGCTTTATTTTTGCTGTGAACCATCCACCTGGCAAGAAGCACGAAGCCCTCCAGCTCAAGGTGAAATTAAAGACTGAGGTGTGACATGGACGGGTTGCTCGACGTAATGACAGCCATTCAAACAAAAACAATAGATATAGGAGACAATACTCAAAAATGGGGCACTGTCGTGCTTTCCCACTTCTATTCAGTCTTTAGGTCTCTTCCCATCCTTTTCCCTCTCCTGGCTCTGAAGTGTTCCTCTTTTCATCCATTACATACTGTAGCATCTGCTGTTTCTCAACATCAGTTGCCCCCAGGCGTTCGCTGCTCTGATCGGGTGGGTGGGGATGCCTGACATTAAGAGTAAATAAAGAGAATGTGAAGCCACCCCCTTAAAAGTCCTGGATTGGACTCTCCTGGATCTCTCCCACTCCTGTACCCTCACCAGGTACCCATCTATGCAATTTGCTGCAGCCCCTCTTAACTTCCTTAAAGATCACAGCAGATAAGTGTAACCCACCTCCCCCTCTACCAGCCTCCCGCTGTACCTGCACACCATCACACATATACACCGCCCTGAGACACTGCTGGCATTTCACGAGATCGGTGAGTTTATCTTTGGAGACCTAATGGTTTTAAACACCCATCTGGTTGTTTAGATCTGCATGTTTCTCCTAGGGCATGGTGTGTGTGTGTGGGGAGATGGTGGATCTGAGTGGGAGGTAAGGGGATGCAGATCCCTGCGCTTAACACTCGCCTGTTGACTTGACTGAGAGGTGAAGCAAGGGCAGCTATGAGGTGGAGAGGCACTGCAGAGGCAAGGATAAACTGAATAAAACAGATGCATTGTCAATTTCGACAAGCTGCTCAAATGGCCAACAGTTGCGTTTGGTGGTGCCTCAATGGGTAGAACTGTTGGGATCGTCATCAGTGAGGACGTCCTGATTCTAAATGAGACCTGGGTACAAAATCATTGGATGCAGATGTGAACAATCAGGCCCATGTCTGTCCCCCACCTTACATTTTGAAGTCAGCTTGAACTAGTCTGTAGGTAGACCATCTGTGAACGATCAGGGTGCCCAGGCCCGGTGCCTGGGAGCAGAGCATGTTTCTAATGCGGAGCTCCTTAAGGGTCGGAAAAGGGTCAAATCTTAATCTCTTTGAAGGTATATCTCTGAAAAAAATCACACACATCCGTAATGGTAAAGGAAGGATCTGTGGTTCCAGGTGCCCTCATCTGCGCAAAGGCACAGTGTGGGGTCCGAGATATCTGCCCCATCAGACGGATGTCTCGAGGCGCTCACAAAAGCTTGACCAATCAAAGTTAGCAGGACCCTGTTGTACCACTGCAGTGGTCAAATTTTGGGCAGATGAGCCATTGAACTTCTAACCGCACTGCCATGTGTGTTGTAGTAAACAACCATCTGTGTTTATGACCACAAACAATAAGACGTGTGAATGAAAAGGCAGAGTGAGCGTGAGCGATTGCATGCATTGCGTGCAACAGAGACCGAGGAAGAAATTGTTCACAGGCAACCTGCATATGCTTGACTACGATCGGGATAAGTGTATAAGCATAAAGAACCTTGCCCCCTGTGTGCATGCGTGTACGTTCAGGTGGTTAATGGTGAGATGGTGTGAATTCAGCCCTGCACCGTTTCTGCTGTGCACAGCTATCACCATGGAAACCATTCAGAACAAGGCAGGAGATAGAGATAGAGAGAGAGAGAGAGAGAGAGAGATACGTTGCACCACATGAAAACAGAGACGTCAATGAGGTAGCCTCTGCTCAATCCGCAGGGAAACACTGCAGAGAGAAATAGGCGGCAACGAGAGAGCATGCTTCACAGGCAGAGTGACATTTTAACTGCACACTCACTTTCTAAGCTGTCAGGTTGTACCATCACGCAGCTGTCAATCACAGACCTGCCATAGTTTAGCCCCACCCCTACTGTATACCCTGCCTTCTACACACTGCAACGGCAAATCAATCCAGCCAGTGTTTGAATGATTTATGAATGAAAGGATGGCAGAAACGCGGGTTGAGATGCGTCCCCATCACAGCGTATCCATGATGAGTGCTCAAGTTATCGAAGATTCATCTCACCAGGAAAGGACAGGACATATAGTAACACGCATAGCAACACGGCAGCCAATAGGGTACAATTTAGCCCCGGCAAGTGCTGCTAGATGCCTTTTCGCAGCTTACGCTAACCGAGGTGCATCGGATCACAGAAGCATTCACATGTCTGCTAAGAGCTATGACAGAACAAACAAGCACAGGTAAAGCCAAATGGAATGAAGTCAAATACAAGACAACCAGTTGCACATCTTGTGTTAAGGTTTACTTGCCTAATCCAAGATCCTCACAGATGGATGTCATAATAGTATGGCTCATCCCGTTTATACCATCAAGGATGATCGCGATCATAATCCTCGCGATCATAATCCTCGGTAGACCTTAAGCAGGGTATTTTCTATATTTCATTCGATGCAATTGAAAACAACACTGCGGGTGAGAGATGTACAGTCTGATTATTTATTTTTTTTGTTAATTGGAATTTTTAAATAAAAGATCGATTTTCGATGTTGCATTGGCTTAACAATCAACTTCAAGGTCTATTCCTATCTCTCTTTGCTTTGTTTACATTTGTGCATAAATGGCAAACTGTAAGAAAGAAAAATCATAAATATCTTTAATATCTTCTGTCTCCTACACAATCACTACATCAAGTGGAGAGCAAAATTCCCCTGCTTTTCGGAAAAGACCCTGGTTATCTAACATGCTTCTACTCTAGAGTTTTTATTGAAGATTTCAAGGGAATAGTTTGCCCCCCAAAAATAATAGTTATGTTCAGTGTTTTTATTTATTCTTTCACTGAATGGACAAAGTCATTTAAAACATTCTTTTGAGTTCCACAAAAGCAAGAAAATCCTCCAGGTTTGAAAAGTGGGTCAGTAAATTATGACACAATTGTCTTTTGGGGGTCATTTTTGACAGTTCTGTTTCATATTTGAACTATACCTTGAACAATGTCTCAAACTATGCTCGGATTTGCCAAGACAGTGTGCAGTCAAACAAAATTATCTGAGCTATATCTACAGTATGATAATACATTAACTTTTCTAGGTCTGTACTACATATATTTCTCTTTCTTCTATATACCCTATTATTATTTCTAGCGTTCCAGCCGCATATGATCTCAGCAATCTCATTAATTAGCAATAAGCCATGAATGACTACGTATTGCTTTCTTATGATGTCATAAGTACGGCAACTTCAGCTGAAGTGTAATAACCCGACGACATCCACCAAACAGCCTTTTGTGCAGATCATCGTGTCCTATTTTGTCAGCGACGATCAAACAGGACTGACTCTACAAGGATTAAAGGGCAACGTTCTGAAAGGTAAACACACAAACCTCTGCCTCCACAAAACAGCGGCGTTATGCGGTAGGCTTTTGTCTCCACCCCGTTATTTAAGTCTGCTATTCAACAAGTGGCACTCAGATATACCGCAGTCTCCGGATTATGCATTAAAGTCTCACCCGAATGTGCGACAGATTGTTTTTGAGATAGTGTCAGGGAGAGATCTACTCAGTCCATGTTTTTGCTCTTTCTCTCTCTCGGTTTCAGTAGAACAGACAAACACACTCCCACACACTCTCACGCAGTTTAACAAACAAGCGCCCACATTGCCGTTGCAGCGTTAACACAAACACATACGCATGCTGTTCAGCATTCAGAAACGGGCCAACGCGCAACCAGCCAAACACCAGTCAATTGAAACAAATGTATACATGCCCTTTCGGCAGAACGTAAACACGCACGCACGCATGCTCTTTTTTGGCCTCATCTGGTCTAGTTTGTAAAAAAGGCAACTGGCATAGTGACATTTGATAGGAAAGAGAGAAGAAACGGAGGCTCATGGGAAAGGGTCCAGTTCTTATCAATACCCCTCCGCACACAAAGACACACACGTCCGCTCCCAGGTCCGCATTCTTCGAATCAAATCAAATTCCTTGCGTGCTCTCAGCTCGTCCTTTATCTGGAGAATGTACTTGGAGCAGAGCACAAACATGTCACAGTGAGGAAGCCAAAAGGCCCTATGCTCACCAAAAAAAGTCCAAATGAATCAAATCAAATTCCTTGCATTTGCATTTCTGTTTTCTCTTCTACGAGAAGAGCTGCGTCTTATCACAGGCCCTGCTTATCTCTCAATTTCTCTTCCAGTGTAGGCCTTCCTGAAAAACACAGAGTTGTGCTAGCGGCAAGCGTCCTCTGGGGTCGATGGCTCTGCTGGTCGAAAACCAGCGGCTTGAGTTTTTCTTTCAGAGGGACCTCAGATAATTTGAGGGGAGAGCTGGTGAGAGATCAAGTGTGTGGCCCCCGGGTACGAGTGGCAGGACGGCCCCTTTGTGAAACCTGGAGCACAACTGGGCCGTCTCAGTGTGACAGGCAGACGGCCCGATCACAGATACAAACCCTGCTGTTCCAACGACAGCAGAAGTCTCATTTGGACTCAGTCACCATCTTGAACTGGCTATTCTTTGTGGTCTGGGCAGAATAAGTAATGTGATGGGAAATAAATAAATAAAAATGAATTGAATTGGACATAAACGACGTACAACATACCGAGCTCTGGATAAAAGCTGATGCCCAGGCGAAACTGAGCTGCAGCCTAGAAAAGATGAAAAAGCCTAATTCATGGAAATATGACAGTCTGCGAGGGAAGGTTTGGGAATGCTGGGCCAAAAGAGGTTGTGTGCAGAGCAGTTTTGTTTGCGGGATATGGAGCATTCAGTCCTAACGCTCCCTGACCTAGTGACCTTGAACCATGCGGGGGAGAGGATTTGCATTCCACAGCATCCAAGGAATAAAAAAATAGCAAAATATGGACACACATACATGTTGAATTCACAAAGAGCAAATTACAGGGCCACTACTGTTTTTAAATGATTTTGCTGAATGAATGAATGAAGTTTTTTCTGCAAGGGCCTACATTTTTTTTTGTTTACTCACTCTCCACTCAATGCAAAAAGTAAATAAATAAATAAATAAAATAAGTTACTTAATTTAACTTGTTTAAATTTTAAAAGTTTAAAATAAATGTATCTTGTTTAAGGATGTTTAGATATTTGTACTGGAATACGAGACAAAATTACTGATTAAGAAAATGATTTTTGCTGTGCTAACTATCTTTCAACAACAGAATGAGAGAAGCCAGACGGAAAGCGCATGTGTTTTCCTGGGGAGATAGACACGCTCCTGAACTCCAGAGTCTGGGCCACTCAACATGACATCAACAGCATGGCCAGAGATTAATATAAGACAGGAATGAAAGCAAGAATTACGGTAAGCTGTATCTCTGCTGACACTCTGAACATGTACAACATTTGCCCAGATACTCAGCTCAAGCCAGTGCTCAAGATCTACAACTGGAGGTAAATCAATACAGAGGCAATATCTCAATCGAAGTCTGTTTCAATCACTGAAATGTTTTCTCTTTTTTATTTTCACCTCAGATAAATCTAGCATTGAGTTAGAGAGAGAAACAGCTTTCCAAGCATCAATAATACCAGAGAGCATCTTGAAACAAGGAGAGAAGGCAATCATCCTGCATGCATCTACTTTCTTGCTGGCAACCTATCCGATGACAACTTGTTCTGGAAACAGGTCCAGCCAACCGCATCGAGTTCACCTCTTCACCTCCGTACAGTGGCACACAGGTGACTCTCACCTCACAAATCTGGAGTTTGTGGAAGAAAAGGGTGCAAAAGAAGAGACTATGAATATGAAAAAAGTAAAGACAGGGAAAAAACAGAAATGAGAGCTACAGAGCCAAAACAACACATGATAAAAACCACTAGGGAAAGTGAGTGTTGTTGACATGCTGTGACTAGTGTGGAAGGAAAAGCATCCATGTCATATTTCCTCCCAAAGCTCTCATAATAACTGGATTAATTATTCCACGTAAACAACAGATTCTACAAACACGTCGCTGAAGAGATTCTCACATGGTAAACCCTGTGACCTGGCAGGCCCTTGTGAAAAATTGCCATGGCAACCATAGTTTCCACCAAAATACCAGGGTAGCCTTCTACAGTATAGTTATTGTTACTACAAGTTTCTACAATGATACTGTCTGCAACACAAGAATTTAAGTGATTCTTCAGCTATAGCCATGTTTGGCTCTATATTCTCTTAGTGCACACTTTTCACACTCACTTTTGTCTGCTAAAAATGTCCAACTGCGTATACTGTATTCATACATCATAAACATAAAATAACCCCACATTTATAAATCACAGGAGAATTCTTTTTTTTTCTGAAAGTCATGAACAAATTTCACAATTTCTCATACAGTATTATGCATTTAATATATTAGCATTCTGTGATGGATATATATATTTTTTTTTATTTACATTTTTTCAAGAAAACAGCCAACTTTGTCTTGCTGATTTCATAAATAACATTTAATGCATCAAAAATGCACATAATTAAATTAATTTTCACCTTTATTAGGGGAAACCTTTTATGATTGTTCGGAGAGGTGGAATTTAGTTGCATTTTTTAAAAATTTATGTAATTTCCATACCATAAATATTTACATTAATACATTTAACTTTTATCTAAAGTGACTGACATTGCATTAAAATAACCATTTTTTCAGTTCATGGATTCCCTGCGATTTAGACCCATGATATTGGCACTTCAAACCAGGCTCTACTGTTTGAGCTACTGGAATGCTGTTAAACAATCAATGGTTACTCGTTAGATCATCATAAACATGTAATAATTCATATTATTATGATGGATTTACATAGTTTAAAACAAAAGGTTTATACTTGATGTGTGTGGTTTTTTTATGTCTGGCACATAAACTAGTCCAAAGTTGAAAAACATCCTTAAAGTGATTAAAATGTTTTTTTTTTTTAAATCAGTATATTAATATTCAGATTCACATATTAATTTATTATGATTTTACAGTAAAAATAATTGTAGCAAGTTAGCAACTCGTATTTTGTTTTGAATTCTATTAACCATTGGGTTTACCATGCAAAAAGAGCTGGGAAGATTTCTTACAAATTGTAATCCGTTACTGATTCCAAATTACATGACGAAAATTGTAGTCGGTAACGTAATCCATTACATTACACATTTTAGGTCATGTAATCAGACTACTTCTAGATTACTTTTAGATTACTTTTGACCTAACTCGTTTATCACATTGATTTAAATAGAATAATCTTGTACCATTATGATGTAAAAATACAAAGTGCAAGAAAATATATTCAATGCATTGTAATTAACAACATGAAGTGTATTAAACATTATATTACATCAAGGTTTCCCAAACTGGGGTTCATAAAGGAACTGCAGGGGGTTTGTGAGCTTAATGAAAAGCTAACAATTAAATAAATCATAAATCATGTAAAATTTAAATAATTTTTAATATAACAATCAAATTAAAACACTTACTAAAAAGAATGAATATTTTATGTTTACCTGCATGCCATGTGACCATTAACCAATCTCAGAGAACTGTGAACATGCAAATGTGATACTTAATTATTAAAATATTTATTTTAAAATCTCAGGTGTCCTTGATTATGATTTCTCTTTTTTAACTTTAGTTAATGTGTAATGTTCCTGTTTGAGCATAAACAACATCTGGAAAGTTCAATGCAAAGGGAGATATTTTCTTTTACAGAATTAGCTTTTTAAGGCTTACAACAAACAGCTGATAGGGACTACAATGAGCTTTTTCCTTGGTTTGTGATATCACAAACCCTAAAATGTAATAAATCCTGTCCCTGGGAGCACACAATCACAACACACTGTGCCAGCTAACCAATCTGAGCCCATTGTGTATTTCTGAGGAAGGGGCTTCACAGAACCAGGAAGTCAACAGAGAATGGAAACAGTGGTAAAATATATGAAAAATATATATCTTTTTTTTTTTTGAAAATGAAGCATGAACACGTGTTACAGTGCCCCCATAAGCACAATCAAGCCTTCGAAAACAGCTGGTTGACCACCCCTTTAAAGTAAATACATTAGGTAAAAGAGGTTCAGACGACAAAAAGTTTGGGAATGTCTGCATTACATGTAAATAATGAGTTTGAAAGACAAAGGTCTTTCAATAATACGTAATAATAGATAGTTAAATAACCTACTGATTGAGAATTCAGTTAAAATGAATGTGTTCATCAGTAGTTGATGCAATATTGAAACTCTTCTTAAACCTGAAATAATTTTTGTAAATCCAATTGTCAAATGCAGTGTAGCACCTGACTAATGACTGATCTCTGTGTGAATGTCCACAAAACTGGACTTTCTGAGTGTATATAAGTGGCAGGCTATTTTAGAAAGGAAAATTTCAAAGATGATAAAGAGGAATTAGGGAGAATCAATAAATTACAAATAATTTATAGTGCGAATAATATGTAATCATGTAATCTATAAAAAGGTAACTGTAGTCTGATTACGAGTATTTTAAAATGTAATTTACTCTAAATACAAACACTTCATATTTGGAATCTGATTACATAATCCAGATTACATGTAATCAGTAGGGGTGTAATGGTTCACAATTCATGGTTCGTTTCGATACGACACAGTGGTGTCACGGTTCGGTTCGGTACGTTCGGTACGGGGGAATTGGTTACGTCGCAGTGTTGGAAATATTTCTGTTTTAAACCATGAAGGTGAGCCAATGGATATCACACACAAGCAACGTGCAAACGTTGCGCAAGAGTTATGCTGGTGAACGTCTTAATCTCAGTCCATTCACTATGCAGAAAGTGAAAGTAAAAATGGAATGAAGGAGTAATGATGGAGCTTTCGGCATCTGATGCGCATATTCTCTCTCAGAGACGATGAAAGACGAATCTACTTCAACATATGCTGATAACGGTATATAGCTAACTGTTTTCATTTATTCCCTTAGTATTTCTCTTGTGGCCCATACATAGTGGAAAAAAATTAGAAGAAACGTATTTCATGTTAAACAGGTTGTTTTTGAAAGTCTGTGCTTTAAATATAGGCTAAGCTTTTTATTTAATTGATTTTTATTAATGACTGCAGTGTTAATATTTTAATTAAAGACCTATAATTCATTGTATAATAGACCTGTTTTAAAATACATTTTTTTAAACGTTTTAACAGAGTAAATAGCCTAATCTTTTGTTATCCTCGCTGCGCCAGTTATGTGGTAATATTGCGGGGCAAATAATTGTCATTTTAATTTAATAAAAGTAACTTCTTAATAATAATAGGCCTAATAAAAATAAGAATGTAACAGGCCTACATTAATTGGAAATGCCAAATCCTCTTAATATTGGCAAACATTGATGTTTTTGACAATATATCTGGCTATCGTCGATACAAGATCATCATCTTTCGACGTACTCCAGCAAGGGGAGGTTATCGCGGGGCAGACAGCACGTTGCCTGTTGCGTCGTTTGGGCTGCCTTGTTGAGCGCAGCGGCACTGAGAACATTACATTTCACACACTTTAAGATCTTTTATTTTCCAAATGTAATAGGATTAGTCCAACGAATCATTCGGTTTGTAATGCGTACCGAACCAAAAGCCTCGTACCGAACGGTTCAATACGAATACGTGTATCGTTACACCCCTAGTAATCAGTTACTACCCAGCTCTGCATGCAAAAATCTCCTCACTAATTCCTTAACGATACTAAAAAGTCTATCTACAGAGGTGGACAGTAGTGAAATATTTTACTTTACTCGAGTAAATTTAAAAAAGAATCTGTACTTTATCAGAGTATTTTTATTTGGAAAACTTTTACTTCACTGCATTCCAAAACTTAATGTCGTACTTTTTACTGCACTACATTTCATTAATAAAAGTTTTTTTTTTTTTTACCTTTAACACTTAAGAACACTAAAAATGTAGTACTTTCTTGTACTCAAGTAAGTCTTTGAATTACTTTTATTTGAGTAAAAAGTAAGAAAGTACTAGATTTCTAATGTAATTAAGTATTAAATGATATTTAATATGAAACGTAGTGCAGAAAAAAAGTACAATATTATGCTTTGGAATGTTGTGAAGTAAACGTTTTCTAAAGAAAAACACTCTGATAAAGTACAGACACTTTAAAAGTACTTTTAAAGCAGAGTAAAAAATACTTCACTACTGTCCGCCTCTGTCTACAAAGGCAACAAAAAGGGAAGGAAGTGTCAGATGGGAACACACAACACCAAAACAATTAAATTCATTTTAAGCATGCGTTCCTGCAAGTTAATGCAAACTGATCAGATGCAATGCATTACAAAAGTCATTTCATCTGCATAAATCATCATTTCAAATAAAAGCTTTTCCAAACAAACTTTCAGATCATTGTATCTTACTGTACTGCTTCTAATTTTGCTGTAATGTGAAATGTGTCATTGCATGGGCTGGGCTTTAGATGAATGAGGCCTGATAAAAGGTGCTCTGATCTGGTTTCAATCACATATAGGTCCCTGCATTCATCAAACTCTCTCCTTATGGACAGCTAACTGCCCCATCACACACAGCAAAATCCTTCCCTGTCCACCTCTTAACACAAGCAAAAACCAGCTATTCATTCTTTTTTTAAGCCCTTTCATGTTAAGACACACATCAATCCACTCCTACAACATACCTGAGGAGGCAAACACTGGCGGTCGATGTGCATGGAGTGTGCAGCAAACATGGCCGGACACGTCCCTCGAGTGGAGCCCAAGGCTCGCAATGGGAGTGTCGGCAGACCCTCTTTTCAACAATCTGGCACTCCACACACAAACACATGCATGCTCCTTTATTAACCAACTTTTCGTTTTGTCAAGTTCCTGTCACAGGCACTGTCTGCTTTATTCCGGACCCATATTATGACAGATTGCTGCAAATGCATATGTATACAGAAGCAAGCAAATGGAAACACATATGCTATGGCGCTATTGGTTACACAGGCTCAGTTTTATGAGCAAATAACTACTGAGCTGGTAACCCAACGTTTGCAGGTTCAAATCTCAGGGATGACTCTTTCTATGAGGGAAGCTGCTGACTTTTTTTTAACATGGATCTTGAAATCTGTGGATCGAAACATGGTTGTCTTGAGAAGTTTAAAGTATAGATATCTTTGTTCCTGAGTGATCAGACAAAAAGGTTGCTGCTGCTACTATTTCCAAATAACATTTTTATATCTCTGACAATATATGACAAATATTCATCATAAATATTGACAAAACAATCCAAGGTTTTTATTTAGCACAGTGGCTATTTGTATCGTGAAAAGCGCTGTACAAATAAACTTGACTTGACTTGACTTGACAAATCTAGCATCCACTTCAATGACTGAATGAACTACATGAGACTACAGTATGGTTTCAAACTCGGTTTCAGCTTAATCATAAGGTGTTGACAAAATAATCACGTCTCTGTCACATGTGAAATATGGAAAGAGGAGCAATAGGATGAAGACTGACTTTGATTCTCATCTGACAGTGTTGACAAAAAGTAGCAACACAACAATGAAAGAGGCATAAAAATTAACAAGGGGGGATTAAGTCTAATATTGATTTTAATCTTCGTAAGATACTGAGTTATGTTCTGCTGATGAGTAAACTGATGACTTGGCCTAGGTTGCTTCAGTGTGACCTAAAAGATTAAACTTGGAAAATAAAAAGTAATAGGATTTTTTTCTATTTTTGGCGGTGGAGAATGCAGGCACATGTAATGCAATAAGATACAACAACACAACCCTGTGATCACCCACATGTTAACTACTGCACCATGGTGTCCACAAAACAGGACATATGTAATGTAAATATCAGTGAAGTATTCCTGTCCAACTATATGACTGATGCTATGAGTATTTCATATGTTGAATGTAGGAAGATGTGCACTACATTATGCAAAAGCATACAAATATTCCTAATAGTTTGCATGAAACACAATAAGAGCTTTTCAAGTACCAGCTATTCAAAGGAATTGTTTACAGAAACACAGCTCGTGTCTTTAGCAACCGAAGCATCATATTAATAGGCCTCAGGAAATGACAAGTTAGACATTTGCTGATCAGGCTACAGATGCTGCAGTGTCCCGCAGACGTGTGCAGAGCAGCCCAGGGACAGAAGACGCGCAGGTGCAGCAGGAGGGCACCTCCCAGGTGTCCTTTAGCCGCACACTACGCGTGAGTCCTGAGTGGCAGGATTGTACACATGCCATACTGCAGTGGGAAAGCGCAGAAACTTCCTGATGAATAGTTGATGAGCAGCTACTAGGTGGAAAGCAGAGGGGCAAATCTTTCCATTCAACTACAATCTCTCCCTCTCTCTTTCTTTCTTATTTACATCTCATACACTCCTCTCCTTCTACATCACCACTCCTTTTTCTCCTTGCCGTCAAGGCTGTAAACTACTGGGCCTTAATGGAAGACTCTGTGTTTGGATAATGACAGAGGAGGAAAACCATACTGAATGTTCTTCACCCTAAAATCAGTGAAGAGACTTTGTTTGTAGCCAGGGTCAATGACATTAAAGAGTGACCATGATAAAGAAAAGGTTATTATAGTTAACTAAAACCATAAAAAAAAAAGTTACTTGAAATGAAATAAACATTGACAAAAACTTATTTTACTTCACTTCGTTGCAAAAGCAACATTTCTCATTTTCATTTAGTTTAACTTGATTTACTAAAATAACTAAACATAAAGTAAAGCTGAAATGATTATGAATAAAAACTACAGTATATGGACATTTAAAAAAAACAATAACTATTAAAAAGGAACAATAATAAAAAACAAAAATAAAACCTAAATCAAAATATCAAAAAAGCATAATAGTATATTCTAAATATAATATATTCTAAAATAACATGCCATGCCATGTTCTGAAAAATGTAAAGGTAGTGTAACCATCAATTACAAAATGATAACTAATTTTCCATAAACCCATACATGTACACTTTTTGATCTTTTTCTCATATATATTTAAGGGAGGGAGTGACACATTTTTGATTAATTCATAAATATCATTATATTCTTGGGGGAGTTGCACCACATGCCATTTTACAACATTAACTAACCTTGCCTTCTCATAAAAACGTTGAGCTATGATATTTCTGATATTTTAGAATAAAATTGATCATAACACACAGTCCCCATGTAATTTTTTCCTCGTGTTTCTTTGTGAAAGTCATACCACATGCTTTTGCAGACAAATATTAATAAGCAGTGAATCAGCTTTGTTAAAATATTATTTTATAAAGAAATAATAACAATAGTAGGAGATTATTCCAAACTACTTAAGGTTTTCCTTTCAAGGATTTGATTCCTTTAATGAGTTGCATCACCCTGACATTTTTAACAACTTCATGTCTATGAAAATAAAATGTTTATGTAAACTTTTTTTTTTATATAAATTACTAGATTGAAAAAAAGATTCATCCTCACACAGCATGAAACCTGAGTTCGTGCACGGTGACCGCTTCACCTGTCACGACATCCTTCCCCTGTCACATGTGCGCCTACATTACATGTGCATCAAATACATTATTTACTACAGAGGGAAATGTGCTTGAGGCAGGGATCAAGCAAACATTACTTTTAGTGAAGATGACATGGAGAGAATGAGCACTTGAACTTATGGGACCCTGATCCGAGAGCCCAGTTTGCATTTAGTCCAATAAACAGCATAGTAGATGGACAGCTGGGTTTAGTCTACACTTAAGAACAAATGTCACCTCTAGAATAATGCTAACGATCATCATAGGCATAAACAAGCACGACTACCTTTCCAAAGAATAATCAATCCAATACAAGGGATAAAACAGGGAATTTCCCATAAGAGAAAATAAGGAAAGAAACATTGCAACATGGCGGGAAATGATTAAATAATGCTTTGAGGAACCTACAGCTTTCAATTCACACTGCTGGCTATGCGTGCAGTGATACTAGAGATGCTTTCCAAGAGGATTAGTTTATCCAAAAGTGAATGCCAATGTAATTCTATAGGCTGAAAGTTTCATTCTTGAACTGATTCCACTTTGGAATTTTTTAGAAGGCAACAGAAAACATTTTAATAGCAATGTTAGCAAACAGCAAGGACTAACACAAAAATGTCTACTCCTGACGCCCCTCCACCCAAATACTCCCAGCTAAACATTTGAGCAGCCCCTCGGTTTATTTTCCCTGTGAAGTTCTCATGAAAAAAGGGGCCACAAGTTCAGTTAAAACTAATATTTGCCAGATCACCTCCGATGATCGCTGCTTCCTCTAATACTGATGTCAGTTTTCAAACCAGCTGTGGATAAGTAACTGCTAACTGCACACCATACAAGTACACGTCTCTTTCCGTCATCAACTTGCTAGCTTAACTGATTAAGCCGAATTAATCTAAACAACCATTCAGAATATTAAAGCCAAGCGCAAATATTACCACAAGCAATTAACAGTCAAGTCTGAACAAATTGAAAAATTAGATTAAATGACCAGAATTTGCAAGAATATATCCTGTGGATACAGTTGTTTTGGTGGCAAATTTCAACATCACTTTGATTCACAATTTATAGGTCAATTGGTCATAAGCCACGCCTGAAAAATAGATGACCTCATATCTGATGAATGATTTGATGAATGGAAATTCTTCTGAAGAATTTTTGTCAGGTGTGTCTCTAGATGAAACCAATTTCATGCAAACTGCATGACTATTGTAGGAGTATGAAAACAAGAAAATTAAATAAATCCAAATAGGAAAATCCATAATACATTTTATTGAACAAGGATGCATTAAATTGATCAAAAGCTATTTCAAATAAACTTTCTATTCTTCAAAGTATCCGGGGGGAAAAAGATCACTGTTTTTACAAATACTAAGCAGCAAAAACAGCTTTCAACCTTGATAATAACAAATAAAAGTCTTCTTGAGCATCGAATTAGCATATTAGAATGTTTTCTGAAGGATCATGTGACACTGAAGACAGCTTTGCCATTACAGGAATAAATTACATTTTAAAATATACTAAAATAGAAAAGAGTTGCTTCAATATTGTAATAGTATTTCACAATATTACTGTTTTTTTCTGTATTTTTGATCAAATATATTCAGGCTGTTTGTACATTATAGCACCAACTATTGCCAGAACAATTGCCTGACATGCAGTTGATTAGTATTGGGTGGGAACTGGAACCATCTTACCCTAGGGCTGAAGTCTCTGCGGTTTATATGAAATAATGAAGAAGAGATTCAGAGCAAACAGTACAGGGTTCCAGCAGCTTCACTACTTGGACCCCTAATGACTTACAGACATGCTTTTTCACATTTGACACATGCCAAATGTTTCAGAGGAGTTTAAATGTTATTCTCTGTGGCAAGACAATGAGGCGCAAGAATCATTTGTGCATTAGAGCAGTTTAAACATTGGTGATTAGCCACGATTACCCAGAGTGATAATGTCAGACCTGACGAGAGTAACACCATAGTCACACTGTGTCTGCAGGGTGCAAACTCTTGGGCCTGTTTGTAATATTTTTGGGGCTGTCAGAATCCTGTTCATATACTGCCTCTAAGTGGTGAATGTGATGCCGCCTTCTGTGGAAAAATCCCAGACAGCCAAAAAGAGACAAACAGTGAGCAAAGATCTATTCAACTTCACATATCTACTTCAAATATCTGAATAAATAAGCTTTCCATTGATGTATGGTTGGTTAGGATAGGACAATATTTGGCTGAGATACAACTATTTGAAAATCTGGAATCTGAGGGTGCAAAAAAAAAAAGAAAATATTGAGAAAATCGCCTTTAAAGTTGTCCAAATTAAGTTCTTAGCAATGCATAGTACTAATCAAAAATTATGTTTTGATATATTTACGGTAGGAAATTTACAAAATACCTTCATGGAACATGATCTTTACTTAATATCCTAATGATGTTTGGCATAAAAGAAAAATCGATAATTTTGACCCATACAGTGTGTTGGCTATTGCTACAAATATACCTGTGCTACTTATGACTGGTTTTATGGTTTAGGGTCAAATATAGCATAACAAGGGTAGATAGAAAGAAAGGTTTTTTGCAGGATTTGAATATTGTAAGGTCCAGTAAATCATTTATTATTTCCTTTAAATATTCCTTTACACATAACAACTTCTTAGAGAATGTAAAATGCTAACACACTCATCCAACACCAGACTCCATGCATGACATCTTGCCCGCATTTATTACCCATATGAGTAAAGAAGCATGTACTAGGTTCTTAACAGTAATTTGCAGAACATGTTCTCATTGCCTATATAAATATGCAGTTAACTCACAAATGGTGTACAGTTTCTCTCTCAAATGGTCACAGTGCACCAATACATTGAGTTCCAATAAAAACATACAGCTCACACTCAACTGCCTTTACAGCTGGAGCCTAAAACACCCTGACTCAGATTTACAGCTTGTTAATTACAAGGTATTACGCAGGCTTGTCTCTGTTGCCTCTTTCCCTTCATAACACTCTGCAGACAATCCAATCCCTGTGGGCCTATTTTCAGAGCTCTTTAAATTTATCACACGATGGGCAGCTCTGCCACTACTGTAACCCAGCAAGATCACTTTTGTCACAAATACTGTGTTTAAAGCCAGAAATGATCACCTTCTTGGGTAAGGAACACAGAGTGTTAACCCTCGTGCAAGTCAGCATTTTCAGCAAAATGATGTACCACTTGCGTTACTGGAGGTCGTACTTTATTATGGGATTCAATTATTCCCAGCGCATTAAAAACTTTAATTATAACAGGGTAGCCCTTGTTAAAGACAGATTGAATGATTGACAACAGTATATAACATAACAAAACTTGAGGCCATCACGGTTTATTTTTATCAGGTAAACCATCATGAAAAATGGATACCTTAACCCATGAAAAATGAATGCAATGTTAGAAATCTAGAGTATCCACTCTGAATGTGAATTGATTTAAAAAAAAACACTCAAACTTTAACAGCATGCATAACTACTTGCAAAAAATGTTTGAAACTAATGTTTAGGGATTTGACAACCAGAGCAAACACAAATACAAGAACTAAAGTCTACAGTAGAAATAATTGGCATTCAGTTTAGTAATTACCTCTTCACTTTTGCTATTCTAATATATTTAAACATAATCCATTTAAAGTTAAAGTGTCCTGAAAGCTATTTAAACACTACAGCCACACTTAAAGAAAAAAAAGAAGTAAGAAAAAATCTAGTATTTTTAAATAATAATTTATATACACTACTATTCTAAAGTTTGGGGTCTATAAGAACGGGCCTGCATTTATTTACTATGGAGTAAAACATTAATATTATAACAATCATTGCAATTAAATATTATAAATCTAATTGAACATAATTAAATATTAATACAATTTAAAATAACTGTTTTGAATATATCATAACGTGCAATTTATTCCTGTGCTGACAATGCTGAATTTTCTGCAGGCATTACATTATTATTTATTTTTGGAAGTATTCAACACTTGTGATGAATAAAATAATCAATTTTCGGTTACACTATATTTTAAGGTGTCCTTGTTACAGTGTAATTATACATTTAAGCGAGTTTAATGAGTAATATTAACTAACTACATGTACTTACTATATGGTTAGGGTTAGGATTAGGGTTTGGTTTAGGGTTACTTGCATGTAATTATGCATAATTAATTGTTATTATAATAGTAAGAACATGAAACGTGTAACAAGGACAACTTAAAATAAAGTGTTACCCAATTTTCTTACTGACCCAAAACTTTTGAACAAGTCTGAATAGGTGAACAAATACCAAATAACTTTGTTGAGTATTTAGTTATATAATGTAATGGCATTCAGATATTTTAAGTGTCTGAATACGGATAGTCCACCCCCCAAAAATTGTTGTATATCTATATTTTGAAAAATGGTGGTAACCAAACAGTTTCTGGTAGCCACTGACTTCCATAGTATTTTCCCCTGGAAGTCAATGGCTACCGGCAGCTGTTTGGTTACCAACAATATCTTCTTTTGTGTTTCACACAATAAAGAATGTCACACAGGTTTGGAACAACTTGAGGGTAAGTGATGACAGAATTTAGATTTGAACTATGCATGCCTAACTGCTGCAATAATTTTTGGAGCCACTGGATTTAAATGGAAACTCCATTCAGACCATGTAGTACATAACTGATTCACAGAGAACTACAGCCTTCTGTAGTTAGTGTGTTTGTTCACTAAATAGTGAAGCTCTGCTCTGTGTGGATGTTGATATCACATTGTGAGACACTTACAGCTTGAGAAGACAGAAGGTGGATTGTTACCGAAGCAGAGGGAGAAGGAATGAGAGTGCTCATGGGGGCTTTATGAGGAGACAGGAGCTGGCAAAAGGTTGAAGAGGGAAACAGACAGAATGCACTCGGGCCAAACAGTCAAGATTGCTCTTGCGCTATACACTGAGTCCATTCTAGGTAATTGGTTGTCTCAGTAGCACTCAAGCAAGGAGGTCTGACTCTGTAATATCTGGGGAAAACTAATTGTTAGCATTCCTGTTCATTGGCACTTGCTTGGCTGGTGCAGGACTCCACGGAAATACATGACTGCCATCTTCTCTCACGGAGGCTCCGTTCGGCTGCCAGGTTGTTTTAAATCAATCATCTGAGCAAAAACGTCATGTGACTAATGACTCTAGAGCTGCAGGAAAATTACATTATGATTATACTGATTGGCTGGTGACACTACATGAACGTGTACCATCACAATCTCTTTCTTAGCAACTTTTCCATGAGCTGTAATGTCAAATGTCCCAGAGTACAGCTGACACACTGGAGACCACTGGAGGCCTGCTTCATATGTCTCCTGTCAGCCCCATGCTCCGCAAAACAGCGATGAAGAGGGCCACAGTGTATGAATCTATCTCAAGAGGGAGGATGCAGAGCAACCTACACAAACATTCATCATCATGCGTGACCAGGATCGATGGGAAGCCCATCTTCGGTATTCCACCTTCAGTCAGTCGATCTACACCGCTGCTTTCACCCGAAAGTCACTCACAGCTCAGAGGGACGGACCGTACAGGCCTGCACACGGACAGGCTATTCAGCTGTTGTAAATTGATGTTGAAGAAACGTAACTATGATTTATGTTATTATGAATTAATTGCTTTGTCTTCTACCAAGGAAAGTAAACCTACTTTATAAACAGCTTGCCTAAAAAAAATAATTTACAACTGCAATTGTACAAGACATGGTGCTAATTGTTGGTTTCCAGTTTTAATCAAATTGCATTTCAGAAGCAAAATATGTGTGGCTCATATTATATGATTCCAGGCCTGAAATGGTTATTATTGTGCTTAAAGGAAAACAAAACCTAACTATCAGGGGACACACAACATGGCACATGTAAATAAAGACATAAACCCAAGAAAAAAAATCTTAATGAGAAAAAAAAAGGGATAGCTCATCCAAAAAAGAAAATTTTGATACCATTTACTAAAACCCCAAATTGTATGACTCTTTCTTCTGTGGGATGTAATATATTTAAAATACATTTATTTCATTATAAGTATAGATAAAATATATTAACATATTTACTGATGTATTGCTCAACACTTACTGATATATGTTATAATAACTTTATTTATTATTTTTACTCGTGCACAATGCACATTTCTTAATATTAAGCCTAAAATGTGTTTTAATGTCACTATTGATGAGGATTGTATGATCTTTAAATAATATCAGGCTTTAATTTAAAGTTTACCTGAAGTATAATTGCAATAGTTCCACTTTAAAGGGGACATATGATGCTGCTAAAAATAACATTATTTTGTGTATTTGGTGTAATGAAATGTGTTTATGCAGTTTAAAGTAAAAAAAACACATTATTTTCCACATACTGTACATTATTGTTTCTCCTCTATGCCCCGCCCTTTTGAAACGCGTCGATTTTTACAAAGCTCATCGGTCTGAAAAAGCGAGGTGTGCTGTGATTGGCCAGCTATCCAATGCATTGTGATTGGCCGAATACCTCAAGCATGAGACGGTGAATGTTACACCCCTCACATACTGTTGATGCCGTGTCCCGGCCGGAGCGATGAGACAAAACCATTAAAACCCATTACAAACGAGGCATTTGTTACAACTTAACCACTGATTTGTAGTCGTGTCCTCTTTTGGAAGACCAAACAAAGTAGTTTCGCTTTCACAACGAAAAACACAGCGGCCTAGCGTGAGGGGAAGCCCCGGCTTAGTGTGCGCTGAGGCCGGGATAGAGTGAGCTGAGCGTTTGCTAGGGTACCCAGAATGGTTGCTAGGGTGCTGCTATGTGGTTGCTAGGGTGTTACTAGCATGTTGGTAGCATGATTAGCAAAGTTACTAGCATGTTGTTAGCATGATTAGCACGTTACTAGCATTTTGTTAGCATGATTAGCAAGTTACTAGCATGTTACTAGCATGATTCTAGCATGATTAGCATGTTTCTAGCATGTTGTTAGCATGTGTCTAGCATGATTAGCTAGTTATTAGCATGTTGTTAGCATGATTAGCAAGTTACTAGCATTTTGTTAGCATTTTTTCTAGCATGATTGATTAGCATATTTCTAGCATGTTTCTAGCATGATTAGCACGTTACTAGCATTTTGTTAGCATGATTAACAAGTTACTAGCATTTTGTTAGCATGTTTCTGTTAACTCAGCTAAAACCAGTTGATTCAGTAAAAACAGCTAAGAAACAGCTAGCATGATGCTAGCATGTTTCTAGCATGTTTAACAGGTTGCTAGCATGTTTCTAGCATGATTAGCATGTTACTTTTTCAAGCCAACTTAATTAGTAGTTCCAATTTAGCAGACTTTAAGTATGCCAGTTTAGTATACTAAAAGAACAGTTGCAGGGTATTTTTATTAAGTACACAAATACATAAATGTATTTGTAGTATACTTAGCATGAAATAAATGTATTTCAAATACATTTTAGCATATTTATTTTTCACTAGGGATAATACAATATAATATATATGAGAAATGGAAATCAGTGGTCACCAAAACTGTTTGGCAACCAACTTTCTACAAAATATCTTCTTTTCATATTCTTTAGAGGTTTCATTTTTGGGTGAACTATCCCTTTAAGAAAACAAACAATGATATTTTAAATAATGTTCCAACTCTCTGTGTCCATACAATGAAAGTCAGTGGGGACCAGTGACAACAGACCTTTCATTTTTGGGTGAACTATCCCTTTAAGAACACTAAAGAAGATCATTTAAAGAGTGTTTTAATTGTCTTTGTCCATACAATGAAAGTCTATGCAGACCCACTGACTTCCACTGCATGGACCAAAAACACAAAAATATTAAATGACAGACTTTTCATTATTTGGATGAACTATCCCTTTAAGGCAAGATAATGCTGCATTGCATTTCAGCCGTTTCCTACCAATTTCCTACTAACCATATCAATATTGGTTCATTTTATAATCTTAATGCAACAAAACTGGCTGGTTTTCACCGATTGCTTGTGTCCAGCTCTTGAAACACATTCTGAGCTAAGGCCTGTTTGTCTGAAGGGAATATGTGTGGGCGAACTGCAGAGAGAGATTTTCTTTTCTTGGAGCTATGGAAAAGTGGGCCATGCTGAAGACAGTGCATAATCCCGCTTTAGTATCCTAAATATGACCAAGTTTATAAAACTAGTGTTTTAACATGGCCATTACCTCAGATGACAACACACCATGAGTGCCCAGCAGTAAGACGGCAGTCACCAATTTCCTTCTCAAGGCCGAATCCAGTTTGTATCTGAGATATGTGGCCAATCATCACTAAATCTCCTCAGGCAGTTCTATTGTTACAGCCTTTTGAATCATGCACTATTTTACTGAGGTAAATTTTCCATGGCAGTCAGGCATCCACAGGGATTTTGTTATGACAGGATCTCTGTGTTTGGTCTGGCCCAAAATCCTTCACGTTTTAGATCTGACCTTACATAGTTATTAAAAAAGACATATGCATCTACTAAATAAGTCCTTCCCTCTGTGCATGTCAATCACCAGCCGTTATTCTTGTCCTGTGTCATGCAGTTCTCTTTCGGATCAATGATATTGAGCCACCGGCATATTCTGGACTGCTACCTCGATGCAGCTGTGACCTCCACACAGGGGGAATGGAAAAATCAGGATCACACATGAAGAGGAGCATCAAATACTACAAACTTCCTTGCAAAACACATTTTGGAGGAGAAACACACGACCGCACACGCCCACCTGTCACTCCTCATGAGTGATATGTAGGTCTCCCTCTACAAAAATACCTGCATTTACAGGCTTTCAATCTAGGTTGAGCCATTAGGGACAGAAGAAGAGACATATTTTTATCTACAAAAAAAGAGGCACCCGTCAGAACTGACATATTTGAAAAGCTTGTGCCTTCCTGTTTAAATCGCACTCTATCCAGAGAGACATACAGTCATGCCAGTGGAGGTCAGATTGGGACCATTATCTTTCGCAGCAACCCCCTAAATTCATTACAGACCCCTTTCACATCAAACATGCATGTTGAAGCATCATGCGGAACAGAAAACGTTTCTGTAAGTGAATGGCAGACGGCAGTCTCATCGCAAAGCAAACGGTGTAAATAATTTTGTTGCATCACACAAGTTAGTTCAATGCAGAGGTTAGATGCACTTGAGAGAAGAAACTGCAAAGTCATCTAGCGAGCACTCGTTGATCTTTGAAAATAAGCCATGGGACAAGATTTTCAATTTATTGATGAGGTTAGAGAAATCTAAACGATAGTTCTGATTCAAGGCCTCTGTCTGCTACAATATGTTTTCATAAGCTGCATGTACTAGCATACTGTAGCAAGTGTTTTAACATTTAATCCTCAAAACTAGTTACTATTGTTTACATTAATTACTACAAAGTAAACTAATATTTTACGTCAACATTTTATTAAGACTCATACTTTTTCTTGCACTTTGCTATCTTCATAGTACTCAACTTTTCAGCTACACACTTTCAGATTATTTCAATTGATACTACCCATTCTAGTCTATTGCAATATATTCTAGTATCCATTCGAAAACCAAATTTACACTGCAAAAGTGGCACAGAAGCACTTCTGAAGTGGCATTTAGGTGTCTTTACACAGACTGTTCAATGCTGCTCAGAGGTGGCATGAATGTATTTACACAGCAAATACAACTGTGTGCTTTGACACTAGGGCCTGAGGTGGGTCAGAACAGGCTTAATTTAGTCTGGCTTTAAGCAGCATTAAGTTTTTACACATAATTTTGAGTAGGAACAGAGCAGCCTTTACTCAACAATGTAAATATGCCTAAAAAGGTGTTTTTTGTGCTTATTAGATACTAGTGCCAATTAATGAGACATGTTAGATTCATTAGCTCTCTAGCGTCAAATGTACACTGCAGGCAGCACAGAAGTCCTCTAAAGTGGCATTTAGGTGTCTTTACACAGACTGTTTAATGCTGCTCAGAGGTGGCATAAATGCATTTACACAGCAATAACAACTGTATATTTTGAAACTAAGAGCTGACGTGGGTCTGAGCAGGCATAATTTAGTATGGCTTTCATGCGGTTGTGCACTTTTACACTAAATTTTGAGCAGGCACACAGCTGCCTTAAAAAGGTGTGTAAAAAGTAGGCCTATATATTTTACATTTAACTACATAGTACATATTCAAAATAGAAATCTTATAAATAAATAGAAATAGAAAATTTAGAAATCTTACTAACACCAATAAAAAATGGAATAGACACTAGTATATAATAAGTAGGTCCTAGTTTGTGCTCAAAATATGCTACTAGAATAAATAGTAAATGTCTGAATAGACATGTAGCATTAGTACCTATGAAGAATTAATAATACAACTGGAATAGATACCAGCAACAACTGGAATACATATTTGGAAGTGAACACTTGGTATTTTAATTACCATAGCCTCAGTAAATTGCTTATATTGCTTTCATCTCGCTTGTTGACTCTTTGATGTTTGAATGTGCAGACTTTTTTCAAGCTCTTCACCTTTGGGAAACTTTTTTTGGTCTACGCACCTCAGTTGGATTATTTTGAAGGCGCGGTGAGTGTCTGGCTGCTTCTCAATTACCATAGACAACATTTTTCAAATTGTTAACAATAGTTAGGCTACTTACACTGGGATACTGAGTAGCAAAGTACCTAATAAAAAAAAGTTACTAATGGAAAGGAAAAAATATTAACGTATGCACTAGTTACATAAACATTGCATATTTCCATTCAAATTTTTTAGACTAGGTGTTTCTCGCGTACTCGTTCATAAGAAGAGCAGAGGACGGTACAGCACCCTGGACAGCGACAATCTAAACGCGTACTACGTCAAGTAGAAGCCCTCTGACAGTAGGCCTGTGGAAAACACGATTACCTGAAACTCATTCACTGACAGAATGGTACCAACTTCTAGTTATATCACAATACTAAGAAAAAGATGCAGTGTCATTTTTTCTTTGCAATTGCGAGAGTGGGAATTGAGTTGCCGCTTTGAATCAAAAGTAGCCAATAACTGAAGGTTAAAATGTGCTTTCGAGGAACATGTCGTCATGAAAAAACAATGGGATCAATCCAATTTCTTATTATACAAAGGTCATAAAAATGCAGTGTGCAAACAGGTGACACATGACTCTTGGCTGGAAGATATTCCCCGCGTCCTGAGTGGAGTTTCAAAGGCTCCACTCCCAGTGCAGTTGTTCTGAAGGCCCATTACACAAGCGCAGACCAGCAACTTTCTATTCCCAACAGAGCAATGAGCTTTAGGTCCTGACGGCCAGGGTTGAAATATTCTAGGTCATTCTGACATTTTATACCTTTTCATATCCAAACATACAAGCTCTGGGCCCTGTCTGATAGATCCGCCATGAACACTGCCCAGCAAACATTTGGACGTTTAATGACCGTTGAAAAGACGTCCCTCCGACACATCCCATCATGGTTGAAAAATATATCCAAAATGAAAATTGAACCGACGTCTTTGACGTCTTCTGTCCGTGAATTACACGTCTTTTCTGCACGTCCCTGGACGTCTAAATGTGTCATCTTCTGGATGTTTATAAGATGTGTTGCTGCATAATTTAAGTATAAGCCTGCATATAAAATAATCACACACCCATTGTGCAACATCGTGAAAGGCACATCTGAATTTGACCAATGTTCTAAAAAGGTCCAAAATCGGTCCAGTCAGACCTGAACGTCTATAAAACGTTTTAATCACGTGTATCACAGTTTCCTCATGTCTATTTCTTCCTGTTACTCTGTACTTACCAACAATTCTTTGAATGCTATAAAACCATCTCCCTGTTCTTTCTTCTTCCCAATATTTCTGCCATCTATTCTTCACATGTTGCTTGATTAAACACTTCATTTCGGGAAAATGCGTTAACGCTCTCTCGCGAGATAATCTATCCTATCGCGGGATTTTGCAAAAAATATATACATCTTGGCAGCAGAGTTTTGGAAATTCACATAAAGCTCAGACTTGAAATGGTGACCGGATATATATCTGTTTCACATGTATATGCATAATTTTCATTAAAAAATAGAATAAAAGCGTATTGTAATGTATAGGGAAAACGGGTCGAATAATGACTCAAATCCAGTGGCTTCACACAGGGCACTTTGTGAATACAATTAGTCATTAAAATAAATACAAATGATCGTGATGTAAATATAAATGATTGTGTATTTCATAAAGATTTATTGATTTTTTACAATTGGTCTTGGTCGACTATAGACGTGTAAAGGACGTCAGTGGACGTTAGGCTACCCACAACCTCTTAAAAACTACTTAGGGCACTTAATTTAATTATTGGAGTATTAACAAAGGTGTAAGCACAATTGCTTTTGCATATTTCATAGGAATTTCATAGAGGGTCGTGATGGACTATAAATGCACGTGTAAAGGACGTTAGTGGACGACGTCCTCTCACAACTGATTCACAACAGGGTATACATATTGTACTACACTTAGCTAAAAAAGTCAAGGTAACAATTATATATGCAACCCCAGATAACTGTAGAGATGCACAAACGTATCTGAATTTTTTTTAGGAAATGTTCTGTGTTACATATTTTTACCGATTTATGCCGTCCTACCGCGACTATTTTTGGCCAGGGAAACGACGTTGCCGTCGGACCAATGTTTGCTGGGTGCTAGTTTATTACAATTGTCTTGAGGAAAGAATTTGGTATCCTGCAAATGAGCAGCGAGCACGCGTGTGCCTAAGCATGTGTCTTTGCATATGTCTGACGATACCACGAAAAACCTTTAAGCGTTTTATTCCTGCCCAATATTGCTGCAGAGACGCCCCCACAAGCCCCCATCTGTTACTTACACCAAACATTTGGATGTCATCCGCACCACACATAAGCATACAACCGAAGCCAACGGCCAATGTCAATTTGCAAGCCCCTGCACAAGCATTTTGTGGGCATAAACTTACCGCAGTCTTCACACAAGATCCTCCCAACATCTTTTTTCAGGGTTTTCCCACTTGTATCTAAGGGCGCAAACGACGCTTTAAAAACCAAGGGTTCATCAGTTGGGTCCATGAAAAATATATACTTGTGATTCTTCTTCACTTTGGCGCACGGAGCCTCCGAGCCAAATTCCCCCACGGTGACGAGCTGCTCCCGCTCCAGACCCCCGCTGTTTCGCGGCCACAAGTCCAGGACTTTGACATTCACACTGTACAGCTCCGCTGAGACGTTCTGAGGCGCGGACTGCACCTTGCCCTCAATCACCACGGCGGATCTGTAAGCCTGGTCCTGCAGGGAATTCAGACTCGGGGAGTAGCAGGCGAAGGAGACCCCGATGAGCAGCATGGATAAGTGTACCGAATCAAGCCTCCTCATGCCGCCTGCTTTGGCTCGATGTTCGGTGGTCGCGTTGCGGCAGGGCTGCGGGGCGATGGCGGTGGAGCTGGGTTGAAGGCTGAAGAAACTGCGAATAGGCTCCAGTAGCACGGCGGCGCGGCAGACCTTGCGTAAGTGTCCATGCCATCGGGATCCACTGCTTTTTTCCGATAGATTTGCAATCGGGAAACACCAGCTGGGAACCGGAAACGGCGTAATGCTGCTGGGTTAACACAGATCCCTCAACTGCATTCTTCCGAAGCGCATCGTAAAATGCAGGGAAAGTCGTGGACGCTGCCTCCTCCGAAGACACGAACAGGTATCCGCAAGACGCCGCCAGTCAATCTTTGCCCCGAAATTGCAGTGGTGAGCGCGCCCTACTCGCCACTGGCTGCTGTGTATCCTCCACTGCAGTCGAATGTGAAATGCTGCAGTAAACTATTAGGGCTACTTTCGATATCCCCTCAGCACAAATGTTGTAAGAATCCACTTTCGTAGCGACAAGACGCTGTTGCCGTATCCCTCGCGCCCCGTCTCTATCCGCCACCCCAATCTATCAGGGCAAGATTCCCCGCACAAACGGCAGATTCACGGCTGGGGTGCTGAAACGAACGCCCATGCGCCGGCGTGTGCGTCTTTAGTATCCGACACCCCGAGAAAAATGGTCAATCCATGATCTCTCCCATCGCCAATCCTCATCGAATTAAAAAAATAAATAAAAGAAAAAGAAAAAGAAAGAAAAAAAAAACACCAAAATGTATGGTGCAGGGAAGCGCCCGCCTCAAACCTTGTAAATCGTTAGAGCACCGCAGAGGTTTGCGCTGCTTTGAGCGCGATTGCTAACAGTGCGAATGAATGAGCTTTGAATGAGTTTTGCGTCTCATTCCATTACTAAATCATGCCCTGCATTCAGGTCACATTCGCCGTTCTGCCTCAGAGAAAAAAAATGATAGTGAGGCGTTGCATCAAATCCATAGGCTACGTCTGGTATCCGTTGCATTGCTAATGCATGGACGAATGAGAACATTTTTAACAAATGAAATGAAGGAACATCACGAATGTAGCAGCAGACTGCATCAAACGCAAAATATGCGCACAAGATGGTAAAGCATTTATAGACATACTTGGCACGCATGAAATGTTTGAAAGGAGAAGATAAATATCAATATTAGACTTTAACCGGTTAGAAACGATACATAAAATAACCTAAATCCTGTACTAAACGAAAGCTGAACCTGTGGATCTGCAAAGGAGCGCAGCTACAACTTCACTAAGGGCGACATCTGCTGTTCTGTGCGCACACAGAGGAAGCCACAACACCTTTCTAACTTGTAAGATGACTGTGGGGAATCATGGGTAATAAATAGCGCAATTTGTAGTCCCTCAGACGTTTTAATTTATTCAATTTTAAATGAACGAACAGCACACAGTACAAAACAGTAGTCCAAGACTAGTGTCCCTTAATTGGAGTAACTTGGGGTCTTGAACAAGGCACAGTGGTGATAGTTCATAAACGGACCCTTGCTGAGATTTCTCTGCTTATTTGTAGGTTGCTGAATGCTTTCCTTAAGAAAAATAAATAAACCAAGCTATAGTGTTTATGGCCTAACTGACAGGACCTAAAACGCCTAAAAATGTGATTTCAGAGATATATGAAATGTAAATATATATTTTACCCATTCTATTAGACAAAGAATTTCTTTAAGTGTTGAAGTGGTTCATTGTGCCATATCAAGTTAAATTAGTAATTATAACGTTGTGGTATAGATAGGCCTTTAAAAACAAAAGGGTTGGCAGTTTTACAGCTCATTTAGCATGTGCAAGGTCATGACACTACAAAGAGATTAATGCCAATGTTTTTATATCCAGTGTTGGGCAAGCTACTTGGAAAATGTAGTGAGCTAAGCTAACAGTTACTCGTCGTCATTAAATGAAGCTTCACTACACCAAAGCTACAGCCCTGGGAAATGTAGCAAGCTAAGCTACAGCAACATGACAAAAGTAGTTTACTACATCTAAGCTATTTTTAAAAAATGTCATTTTCATATTGAACCAACATCATACCAAGTCAATGCTCTCTCAGTGATCAATAAAACTGTCAGTCAAACAGATAGACAGGCATAATAGTTCAGTTTAATTGTTTATTCAACAACTGTTCCAAACCAATTTGGCAACAAAAACCAGTATCATGTACAGGGCCGGATTTACCTCATATTGTGACATATAGGCAAAATAAATGTTTGCTCTCTGCCGGAAACGTCCTATTGATAGTTGGTATTGTGGCTTTATTGTAGGCTATACAGATACATTTATATAAATGGTAACACTTCACAATAAGGTTCATTAATTATCATTAGTTAACTAAGTGTAGTTAACATGAACTAAGAATGAACAATACTTCTGCAGCATTTATTAATGTTAACGTCAACATTTACTAATGCATTATTAAAATCAAAAGTTGTGTTTGTTAACATTAGTTAATGCACTGTGAACAAACAAACTACCAATGAACGACGGTATTTTCATTAACTAACATTAACAGATTAATACAGTAATACATGTATTGTTCATTGTATTCTCATGTTAGTTAATACATTAGCTAACATTAACTAATTAAATCTTATTGTATAGTGTTACCATATAAATGTATAGGCCTACAGATAGGCTACGTTTATTTGCGTTCGTTGCATGTGTCATTATATTATTAACATTTCACCAAAATCAAGTTCAAATACTAAGTTTCTGACCAGCGAACGATTTTTCCCGACATTACCGCCACATCAAAGGCAGTGCATGCATCGCATGTAGGTTTTCATGAACTTGCAGGTTATACAGTTTTCTGTCACTATGAGGGCGCTCAGTTTTGTCTGTTACTTGGCCAAAATATCATATTATAAAAGATTCAGCTCTTCGCACAAGCTATTTGGCTGTGACTCGACAACAAATGCTGAAAGACACTCTTCTCCGCTCCTCAAATACAAAAAAACATTAGCCTTTATAGTGTTTCTTCAGTAAAGAAAATGCTGTACTTATTCAATCAACAGTTCTTTATTTACCTTCAGACTGCAAACAAGCTGAGATGCTCCAAACTGCGTGCCGCACTTCATTCACGAGAGAGGCGGGAGGAATAATGAGGTTTGACTGACAGTTTGAGGAGCCAATGGAGTTACGAAGCGTAGTTGCGGTGGCGTTACTTTTACTGGTCCAGGATCAGTGATCCTTAGCAGTTACATTTCCGATTTGAGCTTGAGCTTCAGAATGCTTTGAAAAATGTAGTTTTGATGACGCTACCGCGCTACTTGATCAAAAACAGAGCTTCGCTACTGAAAAGCTATTTGATTCAGAAAACAGCGAAGCTACCACCACGCTACTGAGAAATGTAGTTAAGCTTCACTGTGCCCTTCACTGTCTACGTCTACATTCTAATAAACATATAATTGCTATAAAAATGTACGAAATGTGTCGAACATGTATAAAGGAATTTAAAAGAGGAAACGCTTGTTCGTAAAGGGTTATCTTGAAAGAAAGTATTTAATTAATAAATATTTTCATTACATTCATTTAAAACTTTTAATAAAATGTAATAATATATAAAAGATATAATAAGTAAATAAAAAATGCAAATATAAAAATAATATAAAAAATGCCTTTATTGCTATATATAATTATTCAGTCTAATACAAAAACAGCGAAAGATGACGAAAATGTTATTTTTAGTTGATGCGTTAAGAAAAGGCTATAATATCGCATGTTAAAAGCTCAACATAACAAAAGTTCGACATAAACGCACCCTTTTTGTGGAATGAAATCAATGCATAAACACTTCTTGATTTTCACGTTAGCGGTTCAGAAATGTGGACAGAGGCGGACAAAGTACACAACTCCATTACTTATGACTAGCTTGTAGTATCTTTGGAATAAAGAGCTTTTAGAATGTTAAAAACCTATGGGGAAAAAACAAAACAAAAAAAATATTATAATTATTTAACACCCCTACCCACCCCCATAAAAGCAGGATGGTAGTGATCTCACACAGCTCTGAGAGTGTGTGCACACATCTATGTGTGTAACCATTTGTCCACATGAACAAAGTGGACAGTGAAATTGCTGTAAATACAGACTGATAAGGAAGAAAATAAAAAAATCAAACCTGCTTTAAAACCCAGCAACACAACTGTAGCTGTATAACTTTACAACAGCAACACAAAACT
>NW_015536521.1:227510-274776 GCF_001515605.1 Sinocyclocheilus anshuiensis | reverse complement strand
TGGAGGGAAAAGTACAATATTTGCCTTTCAAATGTAGGGAAGTTAAAGTCATAAGTTTCCAGAAAAAAATAATACTCAAGTAAAGTACAGATACTCAAAACGTGTACTTAAGTACAATACTCAAGTAAATGTACTTAGTTACTGTCCGCCTCTGAATGTGGAGGTGGATTACAAGTTTCTTTATTACTTGTAGTTTACACAGGCACACTACACCAACTCGCTAAAAACAAAACTCAAAACTGATCGATCATTAGAAACGCAGTGGCGGGACAGGACTCGGCGGTTACTGTCCATGGTTCTGAAACAGCGCTGCCCTCGACCTCCCACCGACCAAACTACACTGAACTACAAAGTAAAATATGAGTTTAACGAAATGATTCTTTATACGGTACAACCACTTTAAATTAAGCCGAAAATTAAGTCATGTCACAGTCCACGTGTACACGTGACACCATTACACGTTTAGGCTACACGTGATCCTCTCTATAAACCATTTGTTCATATCAGATGATATGAAAATATCCCCCCCTAGATAATTCTAGATAACATAGGTTGACTAGACAAGTGAAGTAGGCATACTTCAGGGTTATTTGAAACAACCCACTTTGATAGAACTCACATGATAATGTTACATGATAGAACCAATACATTTTTATTTGATTATTTGTTTTTATAACCACTGTGACATATAAGGAAGATAATAAAACACATGTGAATATTACTTTCGCATGCACACTTAGGCTAATTTAACAACCCAGAAAAAAGCTGATCGGGACTCTAGTTTTCGATTCTACGACATTTGCAGCTTCCAGCACGCCAAATACTCGGAATAAATTTCATACGAGATGTATGTGAAGTATTCTCCAATATCAAAACAGCTAAAACAGCACGTCCAGCTGCAATAGCGCGAAAGCAACAGTGCGAGGCGCAAGAGCTGTTTGCGTTTCCCCAGCTGAGCGTGCTGACATCAGACTCCACGTTGAGCTCGCGCGTGCGTCCGTCTCCATGCCACGACTCGGTCTTTCGTTCCATCTTGTGAACGGCGCATCGGTGAAGCAGCACCGCGACAGTGTTTACAGTAGGCCTTCGGGGCTTACAGGTTTTCATCTTTGTTTTTGACAGTTGAACTGCGAAGGGCTTGCACAAGGGCTAACGCTCTGCCTACAGACTGAGCGGGGTAAGATATGCCGAACCACGTCGCTCGTTATGGAGGTCTGCGACTTTGGCAACAGCACTGCACTTTACGATCATATGTCATGGTGTTCCGCGGTATACTTGTTTTTTGTCAGTATAACAACCACGGATTTAATGTTTGCAGCCGTGGGCAGATATCACAGACTGCTTGCGCAAACTCGTTAACTGATTCCAGTGCTGACAGACAGCGAGGCTGTCAGACTCTGTCTGTCTGTTGCGGCAAATCCAGTGTGCCATAGTGTGACTGTGACACCGTTATGAGTTCAAGCTTACAGATTTCACCTTAAACCAAAAGCAAGCACACCTTTAAGTGACGCTCATGAATTGGAGTCGACGGTCCCTCTTTCCTTCACTCAGTGTCTTTTTTTACGCACTGTCACTTGTGTTAGGCCCATGACAAGGAGTTTACACGTGCATTAGAAGTTTCAAATGACCAAATGTTAAGTAACAATTAAGAATAACCAGTTAAGACATTCTTCATTCTAGCAAGCAACAGGCCACACAAAGTTAGGGACCACTAATATTTTATGTTTAGCCCGAGGTAATATAATTAGCCTATTATTATTATACTTTTTTTTTTTCAATCAGGAATAAAATCACTTATCTTAGTCACTTGCAAGGAATGCAAACCTTGTTTAAATGCATTTATTTATTATATATTTAATTTATTATAGCCTATATTAAAATCTCTTCAATTAAAGACATGCACTTGATTTATTAAAAATATATGCTAGAATAGACTAGACTTTAATAAATGTGTATTTATTAAAGCATATGCGTGAATAGACTTGCTATGTGTAAGCAATTGAATACATTTGAAAACTTTTCCATAACTATACAGGCCCGATGTTTATGAATGCTGTTTGTATTCGACGTGTGCTCGGTCTTTAGAGAAACATTAAACACTGAACAAATAAATGGTCTGGTAATTTATGTTCATTCCATCTAATTATTGCATTTCTGAATTTCAGTCATTTTCAGTGTTTCTGTTCCAAGGCGTGCATAAACGCTTAGTGTTCCTTCATTGTTTAATCTGAGGATTTAGGAAAATTGCATGCATATGCCTTTTTCCTGTTTATTACCTCTCGCACAAACATACAAACACACTAAAATGCCTGGAAAAATGCCTGGAAAACATGTCGAGGCTCTCTCAATTGAACATTTATTATTATAGTAGCCTACCGTTGTAATAATATGGATGTTTAATATATAGGCCTATTTCAAGGCATAACTCAGTGAACATTTATCTAAATGATACGCATTTAAAAGGAGATAAATTCTATATATCTCATTTTAATCTACGTTACTGCAGACTTTTGAGTTAGGGGATTTTATATTTGAACTTTTTGTTCTTTCTTGCTTGCATTGGTATTATAGTTGAAACTTTAAGATTAAAATAACATTAATGAGCAAGATTGTTTATTAATGACGATGTGTTATTTTTTTACGTTCACAGCTCATTTATGAAAGTAAAAAGGTACGATTAGATGCATCCGAATATTTCAATGTGCAATCCCGCCTCTGAAAAATGCGTTTTGCTTGTCAAATCCGATGTCTACCACAATTGTACTAATTGTACTAATTGTTAAAGAACACGCTGCTAAATTATTTAAATGTTTTCTAAACTAAATTATTAGAGAGAATCAGTTCTTGGATTCGTGAAAAAAATAATAAACGTTTATTTTCCAGGGTTAATGCTTACAATTTCAATTAAATTACAGAGCAGTTCAATTAAAGAAAATTAATTCTAAACATTAGTGCAATTATCCAATGATTTTTGTTTGATGTTTTTGTAAAATAGCCTACCTGTGGGTTTAAATATGGGCAATATTTCGAAAACTACAGGAAAACACGCAAATAATCTAATAACTAATAAAAATCGAAATCAAAGTGAGGCATTTCTACATTTATAAAACAGTTTGCTTTGAAAAGCATGTTTATAAACCAATAAATCATTTTTTAATTTTGTATAACATTGCCAAACATTTTTAAATGAATCATATGGTTTTTGTGCGGATTGACAAAGAAAATAGAAAGAAACAAAAGCATTTAGATTTGATTAACATTATGGCTATGCATTTTACATATTTTAGTAAATTATATTAGCCTATTTTACTCGTTTAATCTAGTATTTTTTTAATAAATATACAAATGCCAGAAACCCATTACTCATTTGCCTATGCTTATGAAATAAATATTTTGTATTTTGTAATATATAATATCTGAGAAACGCTACAGCTATATTGAGACGAACTGCATGAACTGTGTCAGTGTTCTTATAATATGCACGCCACGTTTAGTTTTAGTACGTCGAGATATATTCTCCTGCTTATATGAAACGGTCATACAACACATATTACTCTTAACCGATTTGGTAAGAAAGCATCCATCACAACTGTATCAATGTAAATTTGAAAACATATATATTAATTCTCAAATTCAACTGTTAGGCCTTCATCATTTTCTTCAAACAGGCCTTGAGTACAATATCACAAAAGCCTTTTCAGACACGCAAACTTCCTTCATTCTTACATGCAGGCGACGCTGAGGCTTGATTTAATTAGAAACCTCCGTTAATTGCTTATTTTTTACAGGGAGATTTTTTTCGATGATAAAAGTTGAACAACTACAAAACAACAAATATTTGGGCATGTAGTTGATTATAATGAATAAGTTGCATCTGGTATAAATGCATACAGCAACGTATGTTAAATAATAGGCTACTGGATGAAAATAACTCGCATTGTAGCCTAGATAAGTGCGTAACATAAACCTACAGAAAATTTAATAATATGTAATAACTCACGCCCCTATACCCAAATAAAATTCAACCACCTTAAAAGCTGAAGAAATCAAATACTGAATTGAGCTATTTATTAGCTCAAAATCATAGCCATTTAATGCAATTTGCATCAGTGCATCAATACGAATGCATCTTAAAAAATAAATATTTCCAATAAACTATTTTTATTTTTGCCATGACAAAAAAAAGCCGAAGTGAATGATAAACTACATGAAAGCCTAACCAAACACAACCGGTCTGCTCCGAAACGTTTACTAAATTTAGCAAAGTTTCTTATTAAATATTCGTAGGCTACATACCAGCGGGATGCGTGAGCGATATCATTAAGATTTATATCAATTTCTATCACTTCGCATATAGAAAACTCGTGAAATGTTTTCTGTTTTCGGCAACATTTAATCTCCCGTACCATTTTAACCACTGTTTAATAATTGTTTTTTAAGCTTTGGATATAAGAACTTAAAGGACAACGAAATTTAAGCAAATGGCTTTAGTAACGGCTACATATAGCCTAGACTAAAATACGTTGACAGGAGTGAAAAATATTCTATAGTAAGATACGCGGTGAAGGCAGCACACACGCAGTACGCAATCATTTGAATTTTTTTACTTTCGCTTTGAATTTAATTTATCGTCATCTTCCAGGACAGACATAATGTGCTATTAGAGAGCGCGGCTGCAGTGTTAGACCTTCTATACGAAGAATTTATTCGGATTCTGCACAGGTCTGAACAGCGCTCGTTTTCTCTCCTCACACAGATCTCGCGAGAGCGGTGGCGTGGCTGCTTGGCAGTAGGCTTGCAGTAAGACAGAGGGAGAAGGCAGGCAGCATCATGGCGGACAGAGACAGTGGAAGTGAGCAGGGAGGCGCAGCCACTGGCCCGGGTGTCGGTTCCATGCACCCAGTGACAGGAGGGGCGGGCTCGGCTTCCGGGCTGCAGCACGAGACGCAGGAGCTCGCCTCGAAGCGGGTTGACATTCAGAACAAGCGCTTCTATCTAGACGTAAAGCAGAACGCGAAAGGCCGCTTCTTGAAGATAGCAGAAGTTGGGGCCGGGGGAAACAAGAGCCGCCTCACTCTCTCCATGTCTGTGGCTGTCGAGTTCCGCGACTACCTGGGGGACTTCATCGAGCACTATGCCCAGTTAGGGCCGAGCAATCCGGACATAGCGCAGGACGAGCCGCGGCGGGCGCTGAAGAGCGAGTTTCTGGTGCGGGAGAATCGGAAGTACTACATGGATCTGAAGGAGAACCAGAGGGGCCGCTTTCTGAGGATCCGGCAGACCGTCAACCGGGGGCCCGGCTTGGGATCCACGCAAGGCCAGACCATCGCTCTTCCAGCCCAGGGACTTATCGAGTTTCGCGACGCGCTTGCCAAACTCATCGACGACTACGGAGTGGATGACGAGCCGGCGGAGCTGCCAGAGGGAACATCGTTAACTGTGGACAACAAGCGCTTTTTCTTTGACGTGGGCTCCAATAAGTACGGGGTGTTCATGAGGGTAAGCGAAGTCAAGCCCACCTATCGCAACTCTATCACAGTGCCCTACAAAGTGTGGTCGAAATTCGGCAGCACTTTCTGTAAATACGCAGACGAAATGAAAAAGATTCAAGAGAAGCAGCGGGAAAAAAGGGCATGCGAGCTTCAGCAGCAGCAACAAGAGGAGATGCACGGAGACGACGGGGAAGAGGATTGATAGTGGAGAGAAACATACAAAAAAATAACCCGAATAACCTAAAAAGAAATTCTACGTACTTTGCTGTAAAAAAAGAGAGAGAGATACATAAAAGATAAGTAACTGTTTAACTCCAAGGGAGCACCACCCACAAAAAATACAAACCTCCACAGACTGACAGTCCACCCATCGCTGGATGTCATCCACTTACCCACCATTAATACAGTAAGCGGCTGCTAAACCAAGTAATAACATTATATATGAACTGTGTTTCCTACTTGACGACAACAGAACTGAGTGTTTCTTTTCCCCTTATTAACCGAGAACTTTTGTACACGTTCCAAGATATTATAAAAAGTGTTTGGAATGGAGTTATTGCCGAGATTACAAGGAAGCGGTTCCTTTATGTGTGAGCTAATGACTTCAGCACAAATCAGATGTTTTAGTTTTTTTAAAACCAAATTTTCGAATCATCTGAAGAGGTTGTCATGGCAGCCATGCCACTAGATATTCCAAGCATCACCTGAGGGCTAGATAGGAACCCTGATGGGGGGGGAAAATATCAACCTGTTGATTGACAGAGGTACAGGGCTCAGCAGAGCGAGTGGTCGCTGTGTGCAAGCGTCCAGAGGCGGTGGGCGACCTCTTCTCAAACATTCTGAGGCGTGTTACCAGTGTATTTTTTTAATTAAAGTTCTTGTCATGCAGATAATATGCTATGTATTTGTGTCTCGTTGTCATGCACAGTGTATTAAAAAAAAAGGTACTTAAGTAAAAGCAATGACAACAGAAGAGAATGAGCTCTCGAAAACCTTTTTGAAATGAAACCGTACCCCTCGATACAAACATACACAGTATGAAAACGCTCATGTAGAAAAACATACAAAGTATGATTTTGTGAATCAGATGTATTTCAGTGGAGAAGAAAACAACCCACGTTTTTAGTGGGGGATTTGACAAACAATCTGTTAAAGGGTTTAAAACGAAATATATAGAAATATATATATATATTATCAGTCTACCAATGAGAGGATGAGTGGCGCCAAGGAATGCTGTAGTTGCATGTTAACCTGTACACAGCCACATTGAGGTGGATTTCTCAATGTTCGTCCTCAAGGACTCATCTCTGTAATGGTTCCAATGTCCATAACGTCAGTAATGTTTGGTCAGGTTGTTGAATTAATACTTGTTTTTCTTTTAAGGAATGAGTTGTCCAAGAAGTACGTGTACATACTAAGATAATATATCAACTCTTTTGACTGTTTGATCAGACATCAATGACAAGTCTTTTGAAACGAAAGCCCTTTTTCCATGGGGGCCCTTGAGGACCTGTGTTGGGAGACCCTGACCCTAATGAAACTTGTTGGGGAGCATACTCTTCAGCATTAAACAACCTGGTGCCTTACAGACTCCGCATGCTTATACACTGGCTGGGGCTTTGGATCTAAGTTTGGGTTCTTGTTCATTTTTCTTTTTTTCTTTTCCCTTTTCTTTTTCTCGTCTGGTTTTGTTTGGCCCTGGCCCTCCCATATGCTATTGCATAACTAGTGGTCTGTTCAGTCCAAAAGCAAATCTGATCACAAAGAGTGACTCAGAAATCACGTAGGCATTTTCCTCACCTTGACGAAAATGTATTAGATGCTACATGCCAGACAAAAGGATGTTTAGTGCTTCTAAACAAACTCCTTTGGTGTGAGGTAAACTTCCGCACTGAAGCCTCTCTGTAGTTTGGCAGTAGCGTGTCACTGTCACAGACCAAAAGCTTAGTCGAGGGGTGTGGTCAGGATTTTTTTCCCCTTTCCTCTAACTTTTCAGTGTTGCTTCACGTAATTTGTCATTTTGGAAACTTTGCTTCACAACGTTTGATTTTTTTCTTTCTCTTCCCAGTGCTATATTTCATTACTGTGTGCAATATTGAACGTGCCAATGTTGGCAATATATGTATATCAATTAAATATATGATTAATATTTGAAAAGCATGTGGCTGAATTCCACATTTATTTCTTTAAAAGGTCTTTATCTGCACTTAAAAAAAAGGTCTGTATCTGGAATAGAAACCAATTTTAATTAAAGTTTCACCCAGGTGAAGCGAACACATAGCAGTTATCTATCCTGTCTGCACTTTTTGTGAACGTTCACGTCATAAACGCGCCCGTTTCGTCTCTGTTCCTCTTGACGTGGGAGGGTTGGGGGTTACTGGAATGAAACGATGGGGTGTGAAGGCCTTTGGGTAAGGGGCAATGAATATGTATCCTTAATTTCCCTACAAATACATACATGGGATGATTCTAATGATGAAGGTGTGTGATGACCTCTCTTCAGTAGCACATTGCTTTCCCAGCTGGAGAAAAATGTCTGACCAATGTTTGTTTGAAAATGATCTCAACAAGAATGCCTTGTGCTGTTATTATTTTTTATCCCTTTATCTCTTAACTTATGTTCCTTCCCTTTGCAAAGAGGTTCACTGAATTACTCATTCGGCGGTTATGCGTCAAATATAATTTATGTACATTTTACAAATTTAAAAATAAATAAAAAGAAATGTTAATTTACCCACCTCTCAAGAAAAGAATGTTCAATATCAATGTTTCTGTGTTTCTTTTTCTCGTGTGCAACAGTTCAGGTAGTGGTTGATGTTGTGGCTCTGACTTCAATGATGTTTTCTCTGTGTACACACAGTTGATGTAGCACTTTTGAAGGAACAGAATTATGACCTGAAGCATGCAGACTAACCGATCTGTAATAACACATGTCATAATGTCATTTTGATGCAATCTCCTTTTCCTGTATGGGTACTGTTGATTGGTTCCAGTGGTTAACCAATGTAATAATGTGCACTAACAATACCATTACATTTTCTAAGGAATGTGTGATCGTATCCAAGTCTTTTATCATCTTATATTTTTCAGAACAAAACTATTAAGAATATGAGGTAATATACTACAGTATAACTGCAGGGGTCTTTCTCAGAATAACAACCATAATAACATTAGTGGGTTTTTTTTTAATTGACACTGTTTGAGCTGCAGTTCAACGGCCATTCTGTTGAATGTATCATGAAAAATCATATACATTTGTCAATTCAAGAATGAGTCTTATTTTATGCCTTAATTGTGCTTTATACTAAATCTTCATACATGTTCACAAAATATTGCTGCCTTGATTCTCGGGATTTCATTTGAACTGGATCTCTTGCTCTCTTCATGTGTCATATTTTGTAAAAAAAAAAAAAAAAATCTGAAAGTCTGATCTCTGTTTGGTATAACAGATTTCTGATGTTCTTGCTGCAAAACAAACCAATGATTTAGTTTGATTTATGTTTCATTATTATTATTAAATAGCATGTATTGTGCTGCAGCAACGTCTTTTAAAACTTTTGACTTAAAACATGCCCCAGTGTAGTTTGGTTTTGAAATTACATGAAATAGAGCTGCTTATATGGTGATGCTACATAGGTTTAAGGGCATTAAATTCCGTTTTTAATGACAAGATTAAATTATGAACACATTTTCATTGTCCATGTGATGAAATGGAATTTGAGTTAGTTTTACATGTACATTTTCCATAAGTGATTTAAAAAACTTAAAATTTTCAATTTTAGAATCATCATTTCTCATTGCATTCCCCTACATTAAGTAAGTTTCAATGTCAAGAACATGTTACAAATATAGAAAACAACTGCTTTTGTTGATAAAAAAAAATCTTATGTGAGAATAATCACTAATCATGAACGGTGTGGATGGGCAAATCAAATATACCAAAATACAACTTGCAAATGGCAAAATGCAATTATTGGCCACTTTATGTGATCACAGCCCAGCAGTAAATGAAGAAAAAGACATGCTAATTAACTTATTCAAAATTTTAGCCAAATTTATTTCATATTCTCAGCGCATTGTGACTGATACATAAAAAGTTTGTTGGTTCACAAAAACTTCACAAGATATAGCCTTAATGCTTGCTTGCCATCTTAACCAGCAGATTTGTTATGGAGAGATTTGTTTTTCATTTAGGTGAAGACAATTAAGCAAACAGATGAAGACTGGATTAAAAAAAAATAAAGCTTGCAAAAATTAATAATTGCTGTATTACTGTATTAGAGCATTTAAAACGATTTTTATGACTTTCTAACCAATAGGTGGTGCTTTTATCAACTGATAATTTACAATCAAGGCATGATGGCTAGTGGTCAACCGATGTGTGTTTTTTGACAGCCGATGCCGATATCTTGGAAAGCAGGGTGGCCGGTGGCCGATATAAATTTATTTATTTTAATTAATATTCAAGAAATTTGAAATAATTTGAAAATGGATTAAAAATAAATGTGTAAAATAAACATACTTATACTTTAGATGACAAAGTATTTTTCACAAATAAATAAATATTTAATAAAAATATAATTAAAAAGGAAGTAAACACTGTAACCAACAGGGCACTCAGTATTCTGGGAAGTTTGTGTGCATTGGGAATCACATTTTTTCAAATAAAGCCAAGGTTACACTCATTTTACATACAGCACACAGTGAAAATTACATGATGAATATGACATTGGGCAAAACCATGAAGCGCTGCATAGTTTGAAATCACGAGTTTACATAATACTTTGTATACATTTTAATTCCTTTGTTTAACCGTTCTATCTCATTATTAGACAGACTTCTATCCATATTAGACAGAAATGTTAACGGAAGGAGGACAGCTAACAAGAGTGAGAATGTGAGCACTGTATGCATAGGCGCTGCCGTTCTCAGCGCCGTGTTCTTTCTGATTATTAGACAGATTTCTGTCCATATTAGACAGAACTGTTAACGACAACAGCGAACAAGGAGAATGTGAACACTGTGTGCGCAGGCGCTGCCGCTCTCAGCGCTGTCAAAATAAAAGTCCCGCCTCGAACGCATTGGCCAAACAGAAAAACTTATCGGCCATGCCGATATTTGAAAAATGCCAAATATCGGCCGATATATCGAGCTTGGCGCTATATCGGTCGACCACTAATGATGGCAATGACCTAAAGCAACCATGCATCCCAATCCACCTACTGAAACAACGCACTGTGTATATATGTACTTTTTCTCTTTGGGAAAGTACATACATTTAATGTTACTGCAAGAGAATGCAGGTAATAGGACATGTCATATAATTGTCTTGATGCCACAGACTTATTTGTTTAGTGCATCCTGTCACTATAAACTGGTCTGTCACTCATCCTGTTACAGTTAACATCCTGCCATTTCTATTTTATACCCTTCATTTATTATTCATCATTGCATTTCATTTTTCCTACTCTACAATGCTTTCTACCATACTGGATAGACAAGAAAGAGGAACACATCACTTAAGATCTAACAGCAAAACTGTCATGACATTTGTATGACATTTCTTTATTTATTGTTTTAATCTTGGATTCCCATATTGTCAGACTGATATAACAGTAGGCAACTCATCTTGTTTCTTTTTGGAGAATGTAACGTAGTATAGCTATTTAGTAATACAAAATAAAAATAGGCAATTTTCCCATTTGCACACTTTTTCTTTAAGATTTCCAATAAGGAACATGTACACAATAAGCAATATAAATGCAGAAGATGTGCATTAAGCTCCTAGTTAAGATTATTGACCATTCAAACCCTTTAATAGTAGTATTTCTGTTCCCTCTGAAAAAGGAGCAGCTGGGGTTCACCACTTAATGAACCAACCAGTGTCTTCCTCTGACCTTGCAAGAACAAAGTAGTTTTTCTTTTTTATAGCATTGATCCATTAAAGGTGAAATGTGTGATTTCTGCACCACTTGCGCCAATGAATGGAACTGCAAAAATAACAACGGGTTTCCTGAACACCATGTTGTTTCCGCTCTGCCAAACTAAAAATAATGCGTTTAATTATACACAAATCTAATTTACACCTATCATTTTTCAAATTTATGAGTAAAATAAGTTCTGTGGTTAAAATTACTTGAAGAGCAGTTATAGTTTTGTTCTATAACAAATTACATAGTAAAAAATAGTGGATTCTAAAAATCTAAGTAGTGACACTATTAACTTAAAAAATTAATAAATAAATCACTGATTCATCTGATACTTTGAATTGAAGTGCCTGTGTGGCATTTTAGTTTAAAACTGTTTCTAGTTTTAAATTATGGAATAAATTTGAGTTGTATTGGTGAAAAGGGGTTACTGAGATTCATCAAAATCCAAGTTTAATGCTGTCAACCTAAACGAAAGCCTCTTTGTTTTGTGCCAGATAAATACTGTTTTGGTTGTAATAATACATGGTTTTAATTTTACTGCACAACCCTCTGGATTACTTGATTCTGATTGGTTAATTGCAACATTGAGCGGTCAAGTATTTTATATAATGACCACTAAAGTGTATATTTTACTGTAGTACAGCAACATACCGGTGCTACTTTCATATCTCTTGTATCAAGAAATACAAGATACTTTGGCTACAAGAAGCATCTTTCTACTTTGACTGTCATTCAAAAATATCTGTGTATTATGACAATAATTTACAATTAACATTTAAATCATTTAATTATAATACAGTTGATGTTCTATACATACATACCTACCTACCCATTTATTTATTTATTGTTTGTTTGTAACATTTTCATTTTATGGTTTTGGAAGAAAACCTATGCTACACTATTAACAAGGAATGAATAGTGTAAACCAATTTTGTATGTCTATCTTCTCATACCTTATTAAAACTAACTACAATAATACAGTAAAAAAAAAAAAAGTATTTCATGCACGGTCATTCATCCTACCAACTTGCAATTACAATCTTGACAGACGTTGTGAAACTTGACAGGGTAATTAGCCAATCACAGAGATTTGGAGGCACTGCCTTGTTGAGTTGTCGACTGCATTTTCACCAATATCCACTTCACATTCACTGCACCTGTTAGTTTAATGTTTTTTTACAAGGTGACATCGCCAAATACTGATCTGTCATGCATAGTTGTTTTCGCGGATTTCGAGGGGGTCGTTTTCAGTGTTGTGTAAACCTTGTGTAAACGCACCCTCATTAAGCCTTCCTCTAAAGTTAGCCTGTCTTTTTCTAAAGTGTTACCCTTTTTACACTATTTTATGCTGTTTTATCAATTTTATTCTGAAAAATAGTGATTTACACTATATAATCACATTTTTGTATGTTAGTGTTAATTATTTCTCATCCTAATACTTTCTTTTTGCTCTTAGACAAAGCACCACTGAAAGATAACAAAATATGTAATGCTGCAAAATGAAACTTACCTGAAGCAAAGTTGTACTTGACTTCTCTTATAAAACAGCGGGTTTTTTTAAAAGCAAACTCCAAATATTGCGAACTCCCAGACCAACGTTTAAACATTCTGAAGACAAGTAGCCTACCTTGGATTTATGATGTGACGCAGTTAATTAAAAGCCGTTTATTCAGCGTTTTGCAATTTTAGCTAACCTTGGAGGTTTGCGCGCTGTTGTGATGCCATCAGACAGCCAATCAGCGTTGTGGCGACGTCATCAGGGCGAAAGAGTCATTGGTTACATGGCATTTGGATTCAGGTGATTGGTTAAAAAAACCGGGCTGCAGAACTCGGCGTTTAGAAAAGATTTGCGTGATCCTGCACTTGCTGAGCAAATGAGGCTGAGATGAATGGGAATGTCCAAGGTATCAGGTAATGTTTGAGCCATATTTCTAGGGCTGCACAATTAATCGAAAAAGTTCGCAAAAAAGCGTCAGTTAAACTGTACCGTCCAATGTTTATTTACAAGGCGTAGTCTGACTGAGATGTCTTTTAAGTTTAACATTTGTTGGAGAGCGCGGTGGCAACATGGATATTCGAAATTGTTTTAAATTTACTAGATATCCTGATGCTCAGTGGCGATTGTTGTATAACGCCCAAGAAATAGACATTTTAGCTAATGTAATATTCAAATATTCGTGAGAATGTCGAATTATACCGCTGTGTAGTTCATTTAAAACGTGAACGTTTTGTTTTTAACGCTTCATAGACGACCACTGTGAAGTTGACGATGTAGCTAGATAACAGCAACAGTTTGTCATAGTCGTGTTGGAGTAACTAATTGGCGCCATCTTTTGACTTAAAATGGTGGTTACCGCAACTGCAGACCAATTTAATTTTTGTGGTGAATGTATATAACATTTGAGATATAGGCTCAGAAGTATCCAGTTAAAGCAAGAAAAGAAAACATCGCTTAAAAGAATAAGCAAACGGTAAGAGACACAAATAACTGAATGAGACCCTTTAAAATAGAGCAGAAGATGTTACATGTAGACGTCCGATAAGTAGGCCTAGTATAGATGTGTTGTCATTTATAACTAAACTGTCAAATCATTTTGAGCAATTGAAATGAAGCTAAAATAAGATCTAAGCAGTAGACACTTTCAATAAAAAAAAAATGTAATTACAAAATTAGAAATGTTGCACTGGCGACTAACAGAAATAAAAAAGCTGAAGTACTAAAAATACAACTGAAATAAAGCTAAATAGAAATGTAAAAAATCTAATAAAAAGAAAAAGCACAATAAAATTACTCCAATTAAAATCTGAAAATGTAAAAATGAACAAGAATTCTGTCTGTTTTCATTGTGGTTTTCATTCATTCCAAAGTGTTCAGATGTTTAGCGCTAGTCTAAGAGCCTAATATGAGTCAGTAGTGGCCTATTTCTGTGTTAAAGCGCTGTGGTGCTTTCATCAAGAAGCCAGTTTTGGGTTATCTGTCCTGAGCACAAACCTTGTCTGGTTCAGTTATCAGTCAGTTGCTCATTCGTATTGAGCCAAGCTGTAGTCTCTGTTCAGTCTCTTACATTTGTAGTAGGCCTATATAGCCTACATACCAATTCTGTGTAAACCACTTTAAACAGTGGTCCTATATGTTAACTTTTTTGAAGAATCTACAGCTAGCATATGTGGCTCCTTTCTGAACATCTGTACTTATTTGACATAGCAGATAGTGTCCGTGCTTCAAGTCTTTTGTGTCTTAAGGAGCAGATCAACAATGTGAACAAGCCTGAACTATAGTTGCCAAGCTGGAAGGAGTGAATGCACTGCTTGAATGTCTCTTAGGCATCTAGTAAAGTCCCTTTGACAGGCCTTCAGTTTTGTTCATCTGGTCTGTTGAGAGGTGCGCCATCTCGTGGCTGAATTGTCAAGAATTATAATAGGCTAGTATTTGACCAAAAGTTATCCAAAGCACTAACTAGATAAGTAATAGCATTTACTCATTATATCTGTAAAGAAATAACCAGGCATGCATAACACAACCCATAGTTAGTATGTTTTAGTAGCTATTCAATATTCATTTAGTTATTCTTGTGATATGAGTAATTTGCTCATGAAAATACAACAGTCCTTTACTATACAAATGGATTCCAAGTTTCAGATCACTTTGTTTCCATTCAGCATGAAAGACTTGATTTTATTCTGTGGCTTGCCCCTTGCTGTGAGCAAAAGGACATGTGATTGAGCTTGAAAATAACAGTCCAACATTCCAAAACATTTATGTCTAAGCTGATGCATAAGTGTGGTAGTTTTGAAATGTTATTAAAGATTGGGACCATTTCAAAGAACAACGGAAAACAACAAGCACCAATGACGTAATGGTAACTGTGCATTACGCAAGAAATGCGCACAAATAGATGCTGACATTTTTCGTTATTATATAAATGACTATATAAACGGAAGATGGGTAATAATGTTTTAGTAATAAACAATAATGTTAACAAAGCAAGAAATATATTTTTGTACTATTCTTTAGTTCTATTTTATTATATAAATTTAAAAAATCTTGATGCTACTCTTTTATAACAATAATTCATAATAGTTAATACAGTATATAGTATAGTAACTATTGTGAACAATAGTTTACAATAGTTCATATAACAATAGTAATCTATTATTATTATTTATTAATATTATCTAATTTATAATAAAAAAATTTTTTTAAAGGTACATTTTTGACAAAAATGTTCATAGAACAGTATAGTTCATATAACCAGAGGCTGGGGCAGTCAAGCTCCAAAAGGGCAAAAAAAAAACTTTATAAATTTGTTTGATGAACAGGGTTAAAGGAATAGTTTACCCAAAAATGAAAAATCTGTCATTTACACATCCTCATGTTTTTCCAAACCTGTTTGAATGTCTTTCGTCTGCTGAACACAAAAGAAAATAATTTTAATGAATTTGAGTAACCAAACAGTTGCAGGTCCCCACTGATTTACATAGCATTTTTTTTTCTCCATACTGTGGAAGTTAATGGGGATCAGCAAATATCTGGTGATAGAATTTTAAGGTGTGGTGGTGGACTATCCCTTTAAATCTAGTTTTTTTGTTTGTTTGTTTCCCGAATGTTGCATCTCTCTAATCTTATTCTCCATCCCATATATTCAGATTGTGTGTGTGTGTATATATGAATGAAGTCCAGTTAAACAATATATATGTGTGTGTGTGTGTGTGTGTGTGTGTGTGTGTGTGTCATTTGATGCTGCACATCAAGGTAATTAAACTATGCACTTCACTAGTGGACAAATTTAAGTAGAAAATAAAATGTTTGTGGTGTTAAACAAATGCTTTGAATGACTTGGAATTTTTACTTATTAACGAGACAACATGGTCCCTATCATGTTCTTGTTTTAAAAAGAGCTGTGTAATGCTTCTTAAGAATTTCTCCTTTTATGTTCCACAGACGTAGGCCAAGTCATAGAAGTTTAGAACAATATGAGGGTGAGAAAATTGACAGTTACTTTTTTTAGTGAACGATCCCTTTAAATCAATGTTTTCTGGTCCACTCATAACAGACCGGTCCTCGAAAACCAGTAGATGGCGCTGTTGATTAAACTTCAGTATTTAAACCGTAACGAAGCAAATGCAGACTGCATTTCCATATACAGATTTCTCCGCAAGAATAAAAATCTTTTGATTTCAGTACACATTTGCGAATTAAAACCCGTCATCTGCAGTGTATCCAATAAGAACTGAGAGAGAAGAATAAGATTAAAAACAAGGGAAGCTGGATTCCAGAGTGGCTGGATGCATGTCAAATATGACTGGAAATTTGTGCGGTCAAAACAAAGAATCACTTATTTATTAATTAACCTTGAGTATCACTGCACTCATTACAGCAGTAAAACTATTTCTGATAAATAGTATAGATTTAAAAAAGACAGTTTCTTGCACTTGTGCGCCCTCTGGTGTGAGATTAGATTAAAGCAATGCGTGTTTGAAAACTGTGTTGACCATGTCTTTTTTTATTTTACTTGAAGGGTGTTTTAGCAAAGTCTTTAAGCTTGTAAATCAGTGTCCTTCCCGTATGTTCATTTACAGTAAACAAAGATTTATAAGAAAATAACAAAGGGGAGTTTTGTTACAGTATATGTAATCATTGGGAGAATTTCACTGAAAGAGGAAGTGCCTTATTACTTGCCACATAACGTGCAGTTGTGTTTTATTTTTGGCACTGAAAATGCACTGAGTAATGTCAAGATCGACTCATCCTCTTAAGTGTTTTTTCTGTAAATTCCTTTGCTTGAGTGATGAAGTTCTGTGTAATTTTCGTCTTCTCCTTCAGCCGCCCCTCCTCCTCTCTCCCAAACTCTCTCCCGCCTCTGTCTCTGTTAAACAGGATGCTGCTACAGTACTTCGTTTGCAGTGCCAACAGCTGAGGTCTGCTTCCTGAGTTTCCCTTCAGCCTGAGAGAGTTACAGGAACAGAAAGGAAGTGTGTGTTTGTGTGAAGGCAAGAGACAGTGTGTAATGTACGTTTGTTAGAGAGAGCGAAAGAAAAGAGAGAGAGAGAGAGAGACTAAGGAATGCTGTGATGTCACCAGTTAAGTCATACACAAAGGCAAGAAGGACACACAAGCACTCACTCTCCCTCTTAGTAAAGTCTGCCGTGGAGCATCCGCACCCAGCTGTGAGTACATTTTCCTTCACACAGGCTTTTTTTTCTTCTCTTTCCAACTTTCTTTCTGTTTGCCGCCATATCTAGACATTAACTGCAGTCTGTTAAATGTGTAGGCAGGCAGGCAGACTTTTTTTTTTTTGTCACAGTTGCTGTTGTTGCGGTACTTTTTTGGGTATGATGTGATCTCAGGCTTTTTTAGTTGTAGACGCCCGTCGTTTCTCCTAAAGAGGTCACAGCATGCAAGCTCAGTTGTGGCCAAAATAAGACCATTTTAAAATAGAGCATGTCTTGTGAAAGGAGGGGGGATCTGCTGATGACAGAAGCGAACCCCCATTCCTGAGGAATCCCCTCAGTCAGGCCTAAAAAGAGCTGGGAGACCATGTGTTTGAGTAAAAATATGCTCTTTAGCAGAGGTTTCTTAACTTTTTGACCCCCAAATATATTATTATAATATATATAATATTAGCCCCTTACTAAAATACAAAGCCTGCTGCGTATTTTAATGTGTAAAAAAACGGTTTATACTCTGTGAGGGGGAAAAAAGTGTGGTATTATAAAGACAGCATATGTAATAAATAAAATAATCGCATTTTATAATGTAATTATACTAAAGCATTTAAAATATTCTTTATTATTTGAAATCTTTGTACTAAGATGTCAGTGTTACTTTATATATATATAATATATGTGACCCTATACCACAAAACCAGTCATAATTCGCATGGGTATATTTGTAGCAATAGCCAACAATACATTGTATGGTTCAAAATTATAGATTTTTATTTTATACCAAAAATCATTAGGATATTAAGTAAAGATCATGCTCCATGAAGATATTTTGTAAATTTCCTACCATAAATATATCAAAACTTAATTTTTGATTAGTAATATGCATTGCTAAGAACTTAATTTGGACAACTTTAAAGGTGATTTTCTCAATATTTAGATTTCTTTGCACCCTCAGATTCCAGATTTTCAAATAGTTGTATCTCTGCCAAATATTGTCCTATCCTAACAAAACATACATCAATGGAAAGCTTATTTGTTCAGCTTTTAGATGATGTATAAATCTCAAATGTAAAAAAAAATTGGCCCTTATTGGTTTTGTGGTCCAGGGTAACATATGACAACCCTAAAAAAGCTTATTTTTGTAAATAAATGATCATTAAAATTTTCTGATGCACCCAGATTGAAAACCCTGAAGGCAGTTTTAAAGCTTATTAACAAATAAACGAAAATATTTTTTGACTTCTCATTTCACATGACACACAAAATGTCTGAAGCTGCACAGGAAGAGAAGGAGCAAACAAACCATTAAAGAGATCAGATTGCTTCCAGATGTTGTAATCTGTCATTTCTTCTGACAGCGTGTCCCGTTTATGGCTGCTAATTAGTGATGAGAGCTTGTGTGTGGTGAACGGACCGAGCTGGGATTCATCGTCTTTACCACCATCATCCTCGTTCTGAAGGACTGTTGCTGAATCTCAGGATATAATCAGGTGAACCACACACACGGCCATGCTGCAGCAGATCTTGAACGACATGTACATCGACCCGGATGTGCTGGACGCTCTGAACGACGAGCAGAAGAAGACGCTCTTCCTGAAGATGCGCGAGGAGCAGGTGCGACGCTGGAAGGAGCGAGAGGAGAAGCTGGAGAGGGAACCGCTCAAACCAAAGACAGGTGGGCACTGGGTTTATATCGCACCATTTAAATCTAAAGCAGATATGTCATGTGATCCATGCATCTTATTGAAGTGAGTTCTTTAAGAACTTTTAATACAGTAGAATAAATGTAACAATTTTATGTATTTAATTTAAACATAGTTTAATCAGTGCTACAATATTTCCTCTGTATATTTACTCCTGGATGAGACCATTTTATTCATCATTTAGCAAGATTATTATTATTTTTGACCATCAGAAAATCCTCCTAGCACAGAACGGTAAAATCCTGACCATCAGGTTTATTTTTTTATATTGTATTATATTATTATTATTATTATTTATAGTTGGCTTTTAGTTGTATTTTGTTCAGTTGCAATTGTAGTGTATTAATAACATTATTACTATTCCCTTTTTCCATAAAATTTTATTATTATTATTATCCTTTTTTTTTTTTTGTAATTTTATAGTTGGCTTTTAGTTGTATTTTGTTCAGTTGCAATTGTAGTGTATTAATAACATTATTACTATTCCCTTTTTCCATAAAATTTTATTATTAATTATTATCCTTTTTTTTTTTTGTAATTAATTTAAAATTTATTAACATTTTTTTTTTTTTTTACCATTGACCCAACATGCATTTTTAATTGTATGGGGAAAAACAGCATTCACATTTTGTTCCACATAAAAAAAAAAAAAGTAATGAGTTTAAATTGACAAGGTGGTGGGTAGATCATTAAAACGCCTTATAAAGTTACAAAACAAAATTTAAGCAAATCATAGATTTAGACATGATCTTTTTCGACTGAGTATGGCAATTCTGCAAGAGACATGCAGTTGACTTTTTAAAAGGACAGTCATCCTGAAGTTAAAGTTCTTTTGCACCATGGTCATAATGCAACTCACCAGGATCTGTCTAGATTAAAGATCTAAAACATCCTGAGGTTTGAATGTGGGACATTTGAATTACTAATGCAAATCTTTCATCAGTGCGTTTACCATTCCCACATCTGTAAGCCACAGAAAACCGCTCTGGCTTTTTATTGCTGGCTTTAAATGACTTAATTTAGTCAGAATCTTAATGTGGCACATGACTCAGTCAGGACCGAATAGCTGAGCTGAAAGCACCTGGTTTACCACTGTGGTACTGCGGACTTCACGGAAAAACATCTTCAGAATAGGTTCACAGAGGTGGACACAGATGTTTGGACAACAGAAAGTGCTCTGAAACACAAGAGTAATTATATTTGAAAGCTACTGTGATTGATGCTGCCACTGGGAACATCTACGTCACTGACAAGACACAAGACCAGACAAGTTTAAGAAGGTGTCCAGGCGTCAATAGACAATTGTCATGACCGATATTATCAGAATCTCATATTAGTTAAAGGATCTCCTCAGTGTGACACTGAAACACCGTAAACAAGAACTACGTAAAACATGAGGGTTTTTCCCTCAATTTCACCACTTTTTAACACTGAAGGTCACAGACATCACAGAGACGAGACTTCCGTGAGGAGGACAGCTGGTAAGAGGGAGGAGTAAACTGCTGAGATATGAGAGGAATGCATCTGAGAGATAGAGGGTATCTGTAAAACTGCAAAAGAGACAGAGCTGCGAAAAAGCAAACAAAAGAATGAAAAATTAAACTTTACGTTGCTTAGCCAAAGTTACACCCGTTTAAACTGGTTAGACGTACAGAGGGCTTATGGAATCTGGCATATCGGCTTTGTTACTGGAAGAGCCAGAACTTTGACAGATCATCTTAAACTAGATTAGTCAATGAAGTAAAAATATTGCAATGCAATGAAAGTTTTAAGTGTCCAGAAACTTTTTTTGTGCCACTGTATAGCCATTCCCTTTGGGTTTATAAGGAAGTTCAATGCAATAATTTAGGTTGACGTGTGTAACTCCAAGAGGAAGTCGTCTTTGCTCAATAACAAAGCAGTTATTATCAGGTCCCTGAGTTTCAGACCTCAGAGGAGAACAGCAAGTCCTTTATCTCCTTGAGACAACAGCAGCTGTTCTTGCAGGTCAATGGTTTCCACAAGACATACTGATACAACATCTTGACTGCTTCTGTGCAACCCTGTCCTATTGACCATGGTGTCTGTTAGCAAAGTGGATACAATTTCAAAAAGTCATTCAAGGTTCTGTCACAAAAATACAATGCCATAATAAAATAATAACACAATAAAGGGAGTCTCTGGAGACATTCTGACCCTTGCATTGAGTGAGCAGGCTACACAAGGCAGAGGAAACACTTCTGTTACTGACCCAGTTTTTAGAACAAGAAAAGAAATGTCAGCCAGGCCAAGTTCCATTCCCTCATACAGATAACTGCCAACAAAGCAGGAAGTATACAGGAAACGTTTTTCAAAACACACTGAGGAGGAAGAAAAAGGGAGAATGTTGGGATTGTAGATTTAATTATCAACAGTTGTGAATGTCAACAGATGATGTGGATGTGTTTTGTCTTGGTTTTGTTTTTTTTGCCATTTTTTTTTTAACATCTTGCATATTACACTGCATATTTGCATACTTTTATTCAGCAAGGATTTACTGATTTAAATAAAAGTGTCAGTAAAGACGTAATAAATACTGTGTTTTTCATCAGTTCTGAACATAATCCACAAAAATATTAAGCAGCACAACTGCTTTCAACATTAATTATAATACATATGTGGCCCAGGACCACAAAACCAGTCATAAGGGTCAAGTTTTTGAAATTGAGATTTATACACCATCTGAAAGCTGAATAAATAAGCTTTCCATTGATGTATGGTTTGTTAGGACAATATTTGGCCGAGATACAACTATTTGAAAATCTGGAATCTGAGGGTGCAAACAAATCTAAATATTGAGAAAATGGCCTTTAAAGTTGTCCAAATGAAGTTTTTAGCAATGCATATTACTAAACAAAAATGAAGTTTTAATATGTTTACAGTAGGAAATGTACAAAATATCTCCATGGAACATGATCTTTACATAATATCCTAATGATTTTTGGCATAAAAGAAAAATCAATCATTTTGACCCATACGATGTATTGTTGGCTATTGCTACAAATATACCCCAGTGACTTAAGACTGGTTTTGTGCTCCAGGGTCACATATAACAATATAATTCTTGAGCAGCAAATCGGCATATAATCCTGAAGGATAATGTGATACTACAGACTGGCATAATGGCTGCTGAAAATTCAGCTTTGCATCAAATAATAAATTACATTTTAAAATATATTGAAAAAGAAAACAGTTATTTTAAGTTGTAATAAAATTTCACAATATTACAGTTTTGACTGTATTTTTGATTAAATAAATGGTGAGCATAAGAAACTTCTTTCAGAAACATCTAACCAATCTTATCGACCCCAAACTAAACGATAGTGTATGTTAAAGGAGAGACCAGGGCTAGTAGCACATGTTAAATGTTAAGTATTACCGCTGATTACAGAACCGGCTTTACTCATAAGATGCGCGTTAATATCGCATGCGATTTATCGTGCAGCCCTAGTATAAAGCCTTAAACTGCTGCATAGACTTTATCTCTATTATAAGTTGCAGTTTTGTTGTCATCACCTCTTTAAGGCCCAACATGGATAAAAAAATGAAGAGTCCAAGACCATATTTTCTATGGCTTAAATGAGCTGGTCCCAATCAGCACTTTCTTTTTTTATATATATTTTATACCTTTTAAGCATTCGGTGGATGAGCCCAGTTTTATTTTATTATTTTATTTTGTCTTGACTGGGATCACGAGCGTGTTAGTCAGGCTGTTCAACTGGAATCTTGTTGTTTGCCACAAGGCCTGCAAGAAGAACCAGTTCATCATGGGAGGGTTTCCTTATTTTCTGTCAGACTTTTTCTTCTCTCTCTTACACAGTACAAGTCACCTTTCTTAATTTTTCAAATTGTAACAATTTGTATCTCATGTTGTATAACTCTGTATTTGGCTGCACCATTTTAAGGAAAGACTTGGCAAGTAGTTAATTAGCTTCTCTTAAAGGAATGTGTAGTGAGCAAATATCGTTTAGCTTTATTGATCCAATAAGCAGCCTTAAAATGTTTTTTCAATATTTCTTCCTTTTAACATATTTAATCTTGTTATGGTTGAGTACATTCATAAGAACAGGAAACATGATGAATAAATAATTCTGAAGTATGATAATATCTTTAAATATGTAAATGATAATTACTAATCTAGGCTTATTGTGTTTCAAGTAGGCTTACCACTAAGACTCTGCATTTTATTTCTCTCTCTCTCTCTGTAGCTAATAGCAAGAGTGTCAGTTGGCTGCTGGGACGAGATGGAGACGTACAGGTCATTGTCATTGGAGAGATGGATGAGCTCAAATCCTCCAAGATCATCTATTCAGGGTTTGGAGAGAGAAAAACGGCCAGCGTCCTTAACAATTCACAGTATGGATGTTGTGCTACTCCTGAATAAAAACAAATTATAGCTATAAACCATCTATAATATGAGGTTTGGTATCATTAAAAGGGGTTTACTGATATATAAATACACTGCCCGTCCAAAACAAAAGTCACACACTCTAATATTTAATTGGACCGCCTTCAGCTTTGATTATGGCACACATTCACCGTGGCATCGTTTTGATAAGCTTCTGCAATGTCACAAAATTTATTCCCATCCAGGGTTGCATTAATTTTTCACCAAGATCTTGTATTGATGATGGGAGAGTCGGACCGCTGCGCAAAGTCTTCTCCAGCACATCCCAAAGATTCTCAATGGGGTTAAGTTCTGGACTCTGTGGTGGCCAAACCATGTGTGAAAATGATGTCTCATGCTCCCTGAACCACTCTTTCACAATTTGAGCCCGATGAATCCTTGCATTGTCACCTTGGAATATGCCCGTGCCATCAGGGAAGAAAAAATCCATTGATGGAATAACCTGGTCATTCAGTATATTCAGGTAGTCAGCTGACCTCATTCTTTGGGCACATAACGTTGCTGAACCTAGACCTGACCAACTGCAGCAACCCCAGATCATAGCACTGCCCCCACAGGCTTGTACGGTAGGCACTAGGCATGATAGGTGCATCACTTCATCCGCCTCTCTTCTTACCCTGATGCGCCCATCACTCTGGAACAGGGTAAATCTGGGACTCATCAGACCACATGACCTTCTTCCATTGCTCCAGAGTCAATCTTTATGCTCCCTAGCAAATTCGAGCCTTTTTTTCCGATTAGCCTCACTGATAAGTGGTTTTCTTAAGGCTACACAGCTGTTTAGTCCCAATCCCTTGAGTTCCCTTCGCATTGTACATTGTGGAAATGCTCTTACTTTCACTATTAAACATAGCCGTGAGTTCTACTGTTGTTTTTTTACGATTTGATTTCACCAAACGTTTAAGTGATCGCCGATCACGATCATTCAAGATTTTTTTCCGACCACATTTCTTCCTCGAAGATGATGGTTCCCTACTATCCTTCCAGTTTTTAATAATGCGTTGGACAGTTCTTAACCCAATTTTAGTAGTTTCAGCAATCTCCTTAGATGTTTTCTTTGCTTGATGCATGCCAATAATTTGACCCTTCTGAAACAGATTAACATCTTTTCCACGAATACAGGATGTCTTACGACATGGTTGTTTAAGAAATGAGAAGCTACTCACTGCATCAGTTAGGGTTGCCAGCTGAAACATAATCATCCATGCAGTAATTATCCAATGGGAGGCTCTTACCTATTTGCTTAGTTAAATCCAGGTGGTGATTTTTTTTGGGACGGGCAGTGTATAATTTAAATATAATTTACACTACTGTTCAGATGTTTGGGGTCAATAAGGTATTTATGTATTTGTATGCTCACCAAGGGTAAATTTGTTTATCAAAAGTACAGTAACAGTAATCCGTAAAATAGATAAAACTCATATATTTGTAATATATTTTTAAATGTAATTTATTCCTGTGATAGCAAACCTTAATTTTCAGTCTTCATTATCACATGATCCTTCAGAAATAATTATAATATGCTGATTTGGGAAACATTGCATATAATTTATTATTTTATTTATTTTTATGGAAACTTTCCTTTTTCAGGAAAGTTGAAAAGAACTGTGTTAATTATAACTGAAATATTTTGCAACTTTATATATGTCTTTGTCACTTTTAATTAATTTAATGCATCCCTCCTGAAGAAAAGTATAATTTTTTTTTCCTGACCCGGTAGTGTAAATAAATTTATGTAATTTAACCATTTTTATGTTTTGATTTCTCTTATTTTTTTAGGGTGTATAAACATATCAGTATAAAACTAATGAGCACATCTGTAATGAATATCTGAAATAAATTCTGTCATGAAGAAAACGTGTTTGACTGTGAAGGGCGTATATTTGTGTGTTGTGTTTTCACATGTCTTGTCATGTATTTCAGCAACCAGCCCAGCACTTTGAAGAGCAACTTGATAAACCGAACATCAGCAGAACCTGTACGATCAGGGCGAGAAAACCTTCCTCCTAAAGCACATTCAAGAGTTCAGCTCAACTTTAAGGTGTGTTGCTCACGTGCGTGTGTTTGTTTACTTCCACATTTGCTCAACTCTCAAATCGGTGCCGCTGTGTATTCATGTGGCTGTGTGTGTAGGTGACCTTCCTGTTGCCGCCATTAATCTCGGACACAGCCGAGGGGCAGCGAGACGGACTTTCTCCACAGGGAGAGTCATCGTTCAACAGCCAAATAAATCACAACCTCCATCTCTCCCTCTTTTTGCTCCTTCCTTTCCCGTTTCCTCCTTTTTTCATTCCCTTCTCCAGTATTCCTTTTCATCCTTTCAACAAAAAAAAACTCCCACACCCACCCACCCCTACATCTCTCAGGCACAACAACTCTTTCATTGCGCAGCTCTTTATGGCTCCATCTCTCTGCTCATGTATCAATATGTTTGTCTGTGTGTGGCCAGTTGGCGTCTGTGCGATTTTTGAACTGACAGACAGTCCAACTTAGGCGGTAACACCGTGTCCTTTAACAGGAATGATGCGACAATTTTCCAACCATGTGAAAAGCAATTTGAAGCAGTGTGAGGTGATGAAAACATATTTGACTTGATATCTAATGCACTGTTATGAAAAGCAGGATTTCAAACCAATGAGATTTTAGAGTGGGCGGGGCCACCCATCACAATGCCGTAGAAATAGGTGGACTTGATCAACAGAATTTCGTGTAGGTTAGGACACAAGTGCTGTGATGTCATCTTTAATGAATGTGTGTGAGTTTTACTGTGTCTTGGTCAGGATCGCGGAAACAAAGTGTTTTAAAACGGTCTGTCAAAGGTTTTCACTCTATATGTGGAGATCTCACCACCTTCTCTTTCCTGTTATACTAAGGTAGGTGGGTGGGTTGGGGGCTCGCACTAGGGTTTCCATGGCAACACCGTGCGCAGCAAACGCACTCCTGGGAGGAGATGTGCTGGCCAGTATCACCACGCTATGATCCTCTACTTGCTAAACAAACATCTGTCCCTGTACATCGGCACATGTGGCTCATGGTTGCCAAATAGTGAAGAGCCGCACAACAGTCACAAAAAAACATCTGAACGCCTTCAGATTTTTAACTGATCATAAAGTAGATGGGCTAATATGATTATTGCAACAGCTTTTATTATGATAAAATGATATATAGGAGTGTGGAAGAGTTTTGCTCAGTCTGAAGTCTTTGTTTTCACAGGACAACAGTGACAAAGAGTTAAGGACTCTGGCGCCTCCACAGGTGTGTTTTGGTATTGCAGCAGATACGATGTTCAACAATGAGTGAGATGTTTTGTCACAACACAATACTTTAAAATGAGTGCAGTCTATTTTGTAAATGTCTTCTCATAATATTCTGCAGATGCCTGTAAATGAAGAAAAGCCATCAGCAACTTTAGAAAATGTAAGTACCATGATTAATACGTGACACTGGACCACAAAACCAGTCTTAAGTCGCTGGGGTATATTTGTAGCAATAGCCAAAAACACATTGTATGGGTCAAAATTATTGATTTTTCCTTTATGCCAAAAATCATTAGGATTTATTAAATAATTATTAAATAAAGATCATGTTCCATGAAGATATTTTGTAAATGTCCTACTGTAAATATATTAAAACTTAATTTTTGATTAGTAATATGCATTGCTAAGAACTTCATTTGGACAACTTTAAAGGCGATTTTCTCAATATTTTTATTTTTTTTGCACCCTCAGATTCCAGATTTTCAAATAGTTGTATCTCAGCCAAATATTGTTGTATCCTAACAAACATACAACAATGGAAAGCTTATTTATTCAGCTTTCAGATGATGTATAAATTTCAATTTCGAAAAATTTAACCTTATGACTGGTTTTGTGGTCCAGGGGTCACATATGTGTATTAGAACAAGTATAGTTTAGTAGAGCTGTTTTCATACCTTTTTTTCATAAATATATCGGTGATGAAAATAACATTGGACATTTTTGAAAATAAGGCATTCCAGTAACTGACTAAGAACCTTTTCATTGCCATTAAAGTGAAACAACTGAACCTAAACATAGGAGCCTGATGAAATAATCATTTAAAAATCTTAGACTGACTTAGAGGTTTTGCATCTGAAGTCTCTCTCTCTCTCTCTCTCTCTCTCTCTCTCGTTTTTTTATCACCTTACAATAAATTCTAATTATTGTAAATCTATATGAATTGATCAATTTAAACTTGTATATTTGTTTTTACCGCCTTACAGTATTTCATACAATAAATAGCTCTGTTGCACTAAGATGTTTCTTTTGAGTTCCAGACAATATAATGCATATATTGTTACATTATAATGCATGAAACTTGTGTAATCTAATGTTACCAAAAAATCAATTTTTCCTCTTGGATTGAAGCTGGTATAGAAGTTTTTGGTACAGGGAATTGAAACTCTTCACAATTCCAAGTCATTTTTCACAATCACAGCCCCGTCAGACTCATGTGATATGCTATATGACCACAGAGATCTTATTTAGGCCACAGGCCGCTGGAAAGTCCCGCTATCTAACAGCCTCTGTTCATTGACATTACTGCCATTTACCACAGAGCGGATGAGCATATTATGAATTCTCTGTCCTTTCTTTCTTTCTGTCTGCCTTTTTTTCCCTGGAAATACTAAAACTAATTTAATTTTAAAACCGTGAATGTTTTTCTTAAATGAGTAAGAAATATTTATTCTGCACTCATGCACTAATATTAAGAAATTATGAATATACTAATTTAATTTAGACATTATTTAATGGAATACATTTTATATTAATGATGATGATGATGATAATATTAATAATAATGTAATTTGTGATGTTAAAAATTCATTATAAAAAAAAAAACTGTTAATATTGTAAATAAAAATGGGTCAGCATATATTCGACTCAGTCTCGTCTACACTGACACCAACACATTCTAATTTTGTCGCGTCATCTGCTTGCGGTGTAAACATGGTGTCTGTGCAAAGGAATGTCCTTCCCAGAATGTCGGTGGTCTCTTCTGGCACTCTGCTCCGGGTTGGAGGGGGGCTGGAGGTCAGAGCAGCTGTCCTTGTGCTCTCATCTTGAGATCCTTTTACCCTCAGCTGTCGCTCTCTGCCACTCCGATCACACCTGTCTCAGACTCTTGACCCCACAACAGCTGAACACATTTAGATGAGTGTGCAAGCATGAATCTAAAACTAGTTCTTTCCGAGTTGGTCTGCTTTGCAGCAAATCAGAACATGTCATGCAATTATTATTCATGAGCAACCTGATAATTAGTGTCCCTCCCAATTTTTGTATCATTCCCACACCCAGAGGAATAAAACTCATGATGTATATATGTAAGCCTGATTGATTGAGATATATAAAACATATTGTAGCTCATCTGAAATGCTGAAGGACAGTATGGAGCATTGCTCTCAGTGTGTGGCCTGTGTGTCAGAGAGCATGAGGACAGGCAGGCTGTGTGTGCTCTGCAGGAGGACCTGAGAGAGCCCAGGGGCTGATTTGGGTCCCTGAGTTCTTCAAGAGCAGATGGTTGATAAAGTTGATCAGGGAATTAAAGCGGGCGAGACGGCGCGCCTGTCAGTCACAGATGGATGGGATTGTGGGACTGTCCCCTGGGGTTTGGGCAGGGACCTCTCTTTCCCTCTTTTTTCCATTTCTCTCTCTTTCCATCACAGATTTATCCCTTAATATCCACAAGCCCCTGGGCAGGGCAAGTCCTTGCACATCACACGTTTCTCTTCCATCTCGTGTGTGTGTGTGTAAACACTATACACAGTCTGTGCTTCTTACAGTCCAGGCTTGCAATATCTGTTATCTTTGGCAGCTCCAGATGTATTTTGTTTTGTTTTTAATGTTATATTAGGCTATTTTGTTTCATATTTCATTTATAAGCTATTTTATGTTTTGTTTTTCAGCAAAATTTTATTTATTTATTATAAGCTGTTAGTAAGGCTACTATTGATTTTAGGTTATTTTATTGGCTGATCTATTTTATTTTAGACTTTCATTTATTTTAGGTTTTATTTGAGGTCATTTTTAGGCTACTAAATTTCATTTTAAGCTATTTTATTCTTTGTTATGTTTAGGCTACTATATATTTTTAAAGCTATTATTTATGTTTTGTTTTTTTAGGCTACTGTATTTTATTGTAAGCTAATTTATTTTTAAGATGCTTTATTGTAGGTTATTTTTAGGCTACAATATTTTATTTTAGTCTAATTTAGGCTATTTAATTTTTTTGGCTGTTTATTTTAGTTTTCACTTAGGCTAATGTGTTTTATTTTAGGCTATTTTATTTTTTAAATAAAAAATAAAATAGAAAGTGTTATTGTTCAGAGCTTAATCTGTTATGGCCCAGGAGATCTGAAAAACTCACTGGATTATCAGCTTTGTCTTCGATATTCCTCCTAAAATTCCTTAGGACAAATATGAGACAGATGAGATGCTTGTTGACTTGATGTGAATATCAAACACCAGGTAATTTGGTCTGGGAAGAATCTGATATTTGACTTGATAGTCAAATCTCTGCTCATGGTCTGTAACATTGCTGAGATCTTTTAAACATTATAGGAGACATGTGAAATAGCTGTGGTCAGTTTCTCAGGAGACAAATCTGAGAAGCGTGAGATTTTAGCTGAAGTTCCCATTTGCTCTATATTTAATCTTGTATAGTCTACAAGAAATAATCAAGACATTAACAAGATATTGTCTGTGGGTTTTTTCTTCCTTTCCCCTATGGGAGGTTTTAGGACAGTGCTCGGTTTAAAACCGAAGCTGGATATACAGTCCAACTTGTACTTCTTTTATAAATGGTTTATTTGTTTCTATGGCAGGTATCCCATCAGCCTCAGGAGTCCAAAGAGGAGGCTGAGTCAGGACACTCAGAGGATGACTCAGCACTCTTGTCCTCAATTTGCTATCGGGCCCACTCGAGATCTTGCCTCCTGACACCCTCAGCTCTCAGCAGACCTGGCTATACAGACAAGGAGGACAGGACGACCAATCAGCTGCCTGACACCTCCAGACTCCGCCCCCAAGACACCCCCAAACCACAGATCAACAGAGGTGAGAGTCTGCTGTTTGATCAGATATAACTGCAGTAAAAGATTATGAGATGCATTATTTGAATGCTTGGCCAAAGAGATGTGTCTTTAATCTAGATTTAGATTTAATCTAAATTCAGAATATAATAGAGATTTTTTGAAAAGACGTGTTACCGGAAGCTTTATGATCTGGCAGGTCTTTTTCTAACAACAGGAATAAAGAGGTTTAAAGGCAGAAACAAATGTCTTTGAAATATTATGGCTGATTTCCTTGGCTGCTCATTTGTTTGAAATCTCTTCTAGTTCGTTTTAAAAACGACATCTTGATCATCTCCTGGGTGGTTTTTAATGACCATTTGTTCTAAACACTATCCTGGTGGTGTGAATCACCTCAACAGATGTTATGACTCACTCAAAAAGCTCAAATTACGCCATCCAGTGTGTGTTATTAGAAATTACACTTCTGCAGTTTCCCCCTGCTGGACACACACATGAAATGCAACCTATAAACTCTCCCAAAGCCCTCACATTACCTAGGCCAGGTAAGGTTAAACGAGCACTTTTTGATCTAGAGATCATCCAGACTACATATTGTTGTAATTCAATGCTTGTAAAAATAAAACTCTGTAGAATGTGTGGATAATTACATGGGAATGTTTCATCTGTGTGAGCGTTTAACTTTGTAGTGGGATCAAGAGCGTGTAAGTCAAAGGAATGTGTGCGAATAGCGTGTATGTTCATCCTGGCATGTGCGTAAAAGCAACAGCTTCCCACAGCTGCTCGCTTCGTCTCTGCATGCACGTGTGTGTGTGTGTGTGTGTGCTTCCCTTCTCTTCACCTTCAGAGGGAAGGACACACATTCCAGCGCTGCTTCCCGACTCTGGCCCTGGGCGACGCTCGGCCGGAGCTGATAAGTGACAGGGCCCCCAGCCTCCGCTCGGGCACCCTCCCCACCTCTCCCTGGCAGCCGTGACCCACCGCCCCCGTGGCCTGGCTCAGCGCACAGACGTGCCGCTCCGGAATTCTGCCCTCTGCCCCACTTCTAACCCCCCCACCCTCTCATTCTCAGAGGTGGGGGCATTTAAAGAGATAGCGTGCTTTTGTGGCTCATCTGTTCTGTCTGCATAAGATGACTGTGAAATTGGAAACATCCTGTCGAATGCATTCTCGCTTTCACAGACACGCCTGGCAGTTATTGACAGGGCAAACAGAGAGCGTTTTTCATTGCGATCAGGTGCTTACAGGCTTTGTCACAAGTGATTGCACGTCGAGGCCAGCGGGGGCAGTTTTGGCCGGCCTGGACAGAGTTTGGTTTCAGCTTTTTTTTTTTATTTGACAGCTCTGTGAAAGCGTCTCAGGTTCGGAGAAGTTATGGGAGGATGGAAAACGGCAAACACCGCCGAGCAATGAGGGAGAGAGGCGTAGTCGTTACGCTAGTGTCAGCTAACAGCGGGGAGCGTGTGTGTGCCGGACAGGCACGCAAACACACACATATGCGTGTGTTTGCAGGACACGGAACGGACTACTAGTGGGGTGTGGAAAATGCGGTGGAACAAACAGCTTTAGATCACGAGAGTGACTCTGAGTGTGTGTGTGTGTGTGTGTGTAAGAGCGCCGCGCACGCATGTGTGTCCGCCTCAGTCACTGGAGCCTATCCAGGGTTTCCGTGGTGACCACACAACACAGTGAGACAATCAGTGGCAGGCCCACGCAGTGCGGCGAGAGGACATTAACACAGGAACCACAGGTCAGGGGCCATGGTAGGGAGGGAGAGAAAGAGAGAGAGGAAGGGAGGGAGGGCAGAAAGAAGAAGATGGGGCAGGACTTGAGAAGCATGTGACTTAAATAAGAAATGCATCAAACACATGTGGGTCATATTTTACCCCCCAAAAACCAAAAGGAAAAACAAATTTTATATATATATATATATAATAATATTTTTTTTTTTTTCAAATAATTTTCTAGACCATCGAGATTTAATTTGCATGCGTCATTACTACTACTACTACTACTACTATTATTATTATAATTATTATTATTAATATCGAACATACATAATGTTAAAAAAATCGCAATGGTCCTAACAAGTCTTGACATGAATAAATAAATAAAAATAAATAATGTAACAAAAATATAAAATAATAAGAAGAAGAATCTAATGGAAAAATATATACATAATAATATATTATGTAATATAATATATTACACATATATTATAACAATACACTGTCTATATATATATAATTTTTAGTTATTATAAATAAACAATTAGAAATAAATCATATTTTTGAAGACATAATTTTTATTCATTTTTTTATTTTAAAATATTTATTTATTTAATTATTTTAGGACCCTTAAGAGATTGCATTGCATTAAGACATTTTCCTGACGAATAAGCAGTCTTAGTACTTTTAAAATAATTGTTCTAAATGTATTAATATATTTGTTGTATCGTCTTTATTTTTTACAATTTGTTTTTATTTATTTTGTCAAATGGTTGTTTTCATGTGATTTACCCAAGTAATAGGTTAATGAGAGAGAGAAGAAAAAAACAAGGTCTTAAAGGGAGACTGATTCAGTTTAGTGTCTGCTTTCAAGGGGTCATATGATGTTGCTAAATTTCGCAATGAAACACACAACGTCTTCACAGCATGGCGGCAGCAGTGGCAGCAACAATAAAGTTACGCCTTCTTTCTTTGCGTGAACATTCGGGCGCCGTTATGCAAATCTTCCCACATCATGAAGACATTTGGGGGTGTGTTTAAATGAGGCATTTTAGGAGGGCGTGGACGAGTCTTAACTTTTATAAAGAATATCTCTTTGGGTTTGAGACTTTAGTCTTTGCAACTTTAGGGATCTTATCTATTCACGAACAGCTTGTAACACTCCAAAGAGAAAGGAAAACTTGAAATTGCATCATATGACCCCTTTAAGGGTTTTGTGATTCAGTACTGGGACATTTCCACTGACACAGCCACATGTGGGTTCGTGTCTTTGACCAGGGTGTGTGAGTATGCGTGTGAGAAAGAGTTTGCAAGGGGGTAAAATGTGTGTCATAGTTTGTGTGTGTAAAGGAGAAGGGGTATATGTGTTTGTGAGAGCGAGCGAAAGAGAGCGGATGCACTCACACATCTGTGTCCCCTGGGGACGTGGCTAAAAATAAGCAGCTCCTCAAGCCTTCTGGTGTCTGAGCAGCGTCTGTCTGCTCTCCGCCGCCATCCCTGCGGCCCTCCTCTCCTCATCTTCCATCCCTCCATCTCTCAATTACACACACGCACAGTATAACCGCACACATACGCACAGTCTTACACACCTATAACCGTGTACACAAACACACACACACACACCAACTACACCCAGCTGCGTCCCTGCTCTACTTCCTGCGCTGACGACCTCCGGTCTGGCAGTCTGCAGCCCAGGAAAAAAGAGCCAGAGACACTGAAAAGGGGCAGGAAAAAAAAGGATAGAAGAGAGTGCAAAGAGAAGAAGCGAAAAATTGAGTGAGGGAAAAGGGCAGAAGAGAAGTGTGAGAATGTTTTGAAGTTGTCACCTATAAAAACAGACCTTGAAGGTCATAAGTCCTTGTCTCATCGCACTCTCTCTCTCTCCATTTGCAGGTGATTTCCGAGTGGTCGCTGCCTCTAAACGGGCGTTTTCTGTGGATGTGGGGTCTGAGGTAGTTGAGGAGAGCTGTTTGGGACGAGGACGGGTTGCTCAGCTCATGAAAACCTTCAGTGTGTCCAGTGAGTCTCTGCCCTCCCAAATGCCGCCCCATGGCAACAAACCTCCAATCCCGGAAAAGCCTACCCACTTGAGGCTCCGCCCCTCACCTTCTCTCAGGTAAACAAGGGACCAACCCCAAGGGACACAAGCCAGGGGTCTTCTTCAGTGGCTACATTTGAAGGGTGTGGGTGATTAGACTCTCTCAGGAACTTGAATGTTTTGTTACCAAAGTGACGTAAAATAATGTTTTTTTATTTTTATTTTTTGATTAATGTTTTTCTTTATTTTTGTTTTTTTACATGGTATGAGTGGTTTTTAAAACTTCAGCAGGAATGAAACATCAGTCATATAGCTACATCGTTCAAACTTTCGGCAGTAGTGTTGACCTCGCTGTATGAATAAACTGCACTTAGATGCATGTGCAAGTGCGTTTCTGTCTTAAAGGGTCACATGAAATCTTAATCACCAGTATAAGACTGAGTAAACTCCAAACAAAGCCAAATCATACTAAACTAAAGTTAGTCATCCCATTAGTCTGTTTTATGCATTTTGCTTCCTTGCATCATGAAGGCTGGAGCATGTATGAAGGTATAAGTGATCAAACTATGTTTTTGCTTTTTTGCAATATCTAGAGGGCAGGGTGGACAATATTATGCCTATATTTACTGTAAATTACAATTTCTATATAGCAATTAAGATGTATAGAAAGTGGCTGGATTGAATTGCACAAACATTTTATACAGTATTTACTCGATTCACTAACAATATCAGAAAATTCACTGACAAAGTTACATTTTGGAACTGACACTACATGGAATGACCAACTGTGCCAAATATCTGATATGTTGGTCTATAAGTGCTGGTTTTCTCATAGCCATACCTTTACTTTGAGGTTGATGGTCTTATTGTATTCAAATTTTCAATTTTTGGTAATCAGGTCAGTAGGGCAATGGTCACTTTCATGTATTTTATTTTCTCACGGTCACATATGCTTGCACTTAATTCTGTTTTTTTACGTGTTGTGATCTGGAAGAGTTTATATAATTACTCTGTATAAGGCTTGAATGTCCTGTCCACACATTCAGGATAAGTGGGGGATATTGCCTCTGTAATAAAATGATCAAACCTCCTTCAGCTTCTGGTTACAATTTTATCCTCAGTGGCTTGACAGGCTTCAGGCTGTGTTTATGTTCAACATGTGCTTATGACAAGCATTTACTGGAGTCATCTGAGGTCAAGTCATGCAGCCAAGAACATTTCATATCCTCTTCACTGCACATCTAATCAGAATATATAATGGTTTTTGTGCAATAAATTACTGTGAATCATGCATGAAAGAGCTGACGGGCTTACAAGTTGTATAGATTGTAAATACTGCACACATCAAAAGCCTTTTAGCTGCCTTTGGTAGTCTGGCTATAGAGTGAGCTCTTCTCTTGGATGCCCCCTGCTTGTTGATCACAATAAAACAGAGACAAAGTTGTAAAAATAAGTGAGGGTATCAAGTCAGATAAAAGTACACAATAACACTTCATGTTTATAATAAATAAATTGTAAGAGAGTCATTAAAACACTTACATAACACTACTGTACTTGTTATCACTAAAACTTACACTAGGACTTACTATTTGAGCTTTCATTCAGTCTGCTGGCTGCCAAATGCCTCTGCCTCTAGTTTTAAAGGAGTGGTTCACTGGTTTTTTTTCTAGGCTTGTTTATGAAGCCCCTCCCTCAGAAATAGGCGATGGGCTCTGATTGGTTATCTAGCCCATTGTGTTGTGATTGGCTAAACCGCCTCTAGTGCGCATCTAAATGCCCCGCCCCTCACCTCAGCGGCATGTGCTCCGGTTGTATTGTAAACAACATCGTCGTTAATATCGCTTAACCGTTTGAGCCCAATTGAGAAGCAGAGGATATTATTGTGGAGCTGAGCTGAATGAGAGAGAGAGAGAGAGAGATGCAGAGCATGTGTAGAGCAGGGGAATGCGAGGAACAGTATTGAGAATCGCTGCTTTTTAGAACATTGATTTTGAAACTTGTGAATCCATTAGAATCGTTAGAAGACAGAATCACGATTCATATATGAATAGATTTTTACGTGCACCTCTAGATTTCTCTTCCTCTTCTCTAAAGCAGCGCAGGATGGCCTCGCCCCCTTTGCTGCCTTTTCCAGAGGGTGGGGTTTATCTGGGTGTGTTATGTCACGAACCCGGGAAGTAACTTGTTGTAGTCCCTATCAGCCGTTTTTGTAGGCATTAAACTGCCAGAATTTTAAAAGATGTTATCTCCGTTTGCATTGAACTTTCAGCTTTGGCACAGTTGGGCCCCCAGGCAGAGGGAACGGGGTCTGCTGCATGATTAATCTGGCTGAGGGCAGGAGGACCGCCACAGGCCTGCCGCATTAACTCCCTGCTCTCCTGCTACACACACACATGCACAAACAAAAAACACACACCCATGTCTTCTCTAAAGCAGCGCAGGATGGCCTCGCCCCCTTTGCTGCCTTTTCCAGAGGGTGGGGTTTATCTGGGTGTGTTATGTCACGAACCCGGGAAGTAACTTGTTGTAGTCCCTATCAGCCGTTTTTGTAGGCATTAAACTGCCAGAATTTTAAAAGATGTTATCTCCGTTTGCATTGAACTTTCAGCTTTGTAGCTTTGCAGATATTGTTTATGCTCAAACAGCAACATTACACACTAACTAACTTTAAAAAAGTGAAATCCCAATCAACCACCCCTTTAAACTTTTTGTTTTAAGCACTTTGCTGTTTTTCCATATTGCCATACAAAACAAAACTCTTGAAATATAATGATTGTTCGAAAATTTGAGGGGACACGTCCCCAAAGTACAATAATGCTACTCCCCAGAGTAACAAGTGTTTTAAGCACAAGTGTTTGTAGATGTTATTGTGAGTTACACAAGATTAATTTTTTCTAAGTGCGTGACATCATCTAGATGTTTAAATGCATCATAGGCCCTGTGTGATCAAACACACCAGCTCACTAACCAATCAAAAGATGCGGGCAAATGGAAGCTGGCGCCCAGTCCTGCAACAGTGGATGCAACAATAGCATCGGCTGTTCTCCTATGCACAGAGACGTCGGTGAGTTGTTTTCAGGCAAGTGCGGGAGGCCCCTGGCAAACAGAACCCCCCCAGGGCCCTCCGATGAGCAATAAAAAGGGGCTGTTGTTGCCACTGTGGTGGAGGGAAGATGAGACGGACGCTTCTGTTTTTCTCTCCCTGCATCTACCTCCTAATGCCCACAGAAGGAAAAAGAAGAAAGAAAGAGAGGAAAGGAAGCAGGAAAGGAAGCACATCATGGCGTTCTGGGGCGTTCCACCCCCCTTCTACCCCAGAGAAGCTGTGTGCTCTGATGAGGAGAAGAGAGGGGGCCTGGGCCATGTGATAGGGAGAGCATGCGGGCACGGTTCGGCCCCCAGGCAGAGGGAACGAGGTCTGCTGCATGATTAATCTGGCTGAGGGCAGGAGGACCGCCACAGGCCTGCCGCATTAACTCCCTGCTCTCCCGCTACACACACACACACACAAATAAAAAAAAACACACCCACAGAAAATCTGGGTTGATGGCCAGTACGTGAGCCAGTGTGTCCACCTGCAGCAGAGGCAGGGTTAGTTTGTTTGGAAAGTGGATCGAGCCTTTGTTTTTGCCACAGGCTCAGTCTCGCCTCTGTCACATGAGAGGCTGCACGCGGGAAGTCACAGGGATGTTTGTCTATTGGCATGCTGCTTGGCCATGGTCACTGGATGTTAAACTTGTGCCTCGGAGCAGATAAGAACATCCCAAAAAAAGAATGACAAGAAGAGGTCTATTAAGGCTATCATAGTATTCAGTAATTTGCCTGCCCATTCAATTTTTCTCTCAATAGCTTGTATCTTATCCTACTTTTCATGCAACTATGTTCTGTGTTGAACAAGTTTCATCACATATAAACTAATATTTATGATACTCCACAGGTTGTTCTGCTGGTTAATTGTGGTCAGACTAGTTCCAAGTGTATATATGCAGCAGTGGAGCTCTTCGGTCATTTGCTGAGACTCTAGGCAGACAGTGGGTTAAACTCCTGCAGTCTGTGCCGCATTAACTGGGCCTGTGTTTCACCCTGCTCTAGGGATTAGGATTTCACAGAGGTTCTCTGATGTGCAGAAGGTGGGCTGGAGCTGCTCACCAACTGAATGCCACTGACTAGTGGGAAAGAAGAACTCTCCGGAGTCCTGAGGAGAGGCTGGAGAGCTGCAGTGGGAATTCTGAGGAGAGAGAGTGGGTGGGAAAGATAGGGGGCTTCAGCAGACTCACGGAAATGAAGAGAAGTGTGATGCCAACCTTAATGAGCTAGTCTAGGCTCTGGAGAGCAAGCCGGTAGTGCTCGATTGGGGTTGTTTTTGCTAGTTCTCACTGATACCCGGACCAACTGATACCCAATCCAACTTTAAGGCTGTTGGCAAAAGCAACGGCATAAATATTTACCACAAAAATTGGTTCCAAGTAGTGTTGTCAAAAGTACCAACTTCGGTACCAGTCGGTACTGAAATTGTAAAAAATGTGACGATGCCAGCATTTCCAGCGAGCATTTTGAGCGCTGCTGAGCGGATTCTTAAACACCTCTGATTGGCCATTATGTTCACATGCTCAACAGCTCTGACTCTGATTTGCTACAATGATCATCGCTTCACGCTCTTCACCAAGCGCTTATCAACATATCTGTTGAGCGTGTGAACACAATGGACAATCAGAGGTGTTTAAGAATCCGCTCAACAGCACTCAAAATGCTAGTGGGAAATGCTGGTATCGTCACATTTTTTAAATTTCAGTACCGACTGGTACAGAAGTCGGTACTTTTCACAACAATAGTTAAGCAAAAAGTAAGCAAAACACCTAACCTTCTCAGTGTAGAGACACCTGACAGCAATTGCAGTGATTTCAAATGGACTTGTGACAATAGTGTCACAGGTGAAAAGGGTTCAGAAGCGGCAGGAGAGGTTGCAAGAACTTGGAGCAATTTGGGGTGAATCAAACAGTCCTCAATTCCAAGATAACATGGGACTATTACAAAGTAGATATTTACAATTTTGTCTAAAGTCCTGAGCTATCTGAGGTCATTAGCCCATTACTCATAACAGAGAAATGATAGGTGGCATAAAGAGAGAAACTCTGTAAAGCAGAAGATTTTTGTGGCCTTGTTATTTTCATCCCAGGCTCTGCGTGCAGGAGCCGTTCCAAATTTGTGCGTGGGAGCCAGTTGGAGTAGACCAAAGAGAGAGGGAAAAAATAAAGAGATTTGGAGGGGGTGCTTTGACATGCTCTCCAAGAACGGCACCGCTTGAGCATGTGGACTTCCGGATCCCTCCCGGAGTGCACACAGTCAGCGTTGCTAGGAGACAGACTTCCGTGGGGTTGGTGGAGGATGACGCCTGGCAGGATAGGAGGTGGAGTATGATTGTATGATTGGCCTCCACTCTTTTGGTTGGAACGAACTCAGTCCGCAACTCTTCCACAGCGTGGTCATTTCTCTAACCTCCACACCTGTGATGCCACCCCCAATCTCAAGGGGGTGCCATCAGCACCTGTGGCCACACAGCTTGTAGCACAAACACAGGCTTGTGACCACCACTATGAACACAGTTGCCAGGAGACCGGAGGTGTTAGATGTAGAAGGCTTGCGCTGTTGCCAGGAGATGGTGGTTCTGACTTCGAGGGAGACTTGGGGCTCTCGGGGGGCTGGCGTCGCCAGTGGGACGAGGGCTGGCGTTGCTACGAGATGCCACTGGCCAGCAAGAGTTGTGTGCTGGAGAGGAGTTATGGGCACAAAAGACTTTATGCATCAATGGGCATCACACGGAGTAAAAGTGTGTGTCAAATTGGTGACTGGTTAAAAATGAACAGGCTAAAAGGGTGACAATATACCACGACTCATTATAATACACTTCAGTAAACTTCAGTACACAGTGAGACATCTGTATGCATAAACAAATTGCTCATTATCACAGCTTACCACTGAAGAGTTCCTCACGGTGAGGCATAACAGCTTTTACCAAGATTGTCAAGACTGCATCTGATGCACAAACTTGATGTCAGAAGTTTGTTTTAAAGGCCGGGACACACCAAGCCGATTTCAAAGAACTAGCGGCGACGAAAGCCAACGGTGTTGTCGCTACACGTCGGCTGTGTCTGGACCAAAAAGCTGCGCTTGAACATCTCACTGACTGCAAAATAACACATGCCTTCTGCGCCTGCGTGAGAGGAATTAACTGTCCATATCAGCAGCTACTGTATATCAATAGATTATTCATCATTCAAAAGGAGAAACCAAAACAAGGATATACAAGATATGTGCAGATGTACAACGTAAACAATACAGTACTTGTTTACCATTTTAACATCCAATCAGAGTTCTGTCTCCCAACAGCCCCGACACTGATTCAACAAAGTGCCGCATGCAACTTACTAGTTGAGGTTACTTTTGATGTTATCAAGGTCTCACGTCCTTCATGCTCGTTGTACAACCTGTGATGTTACTGCTCAAGAATGCATCCCATTGCAACAACACCAAGAGCACACATGCATGCAAACATGAGTGCACACATATGGGTAATGTGAACTGGGCTTATACGGCATTGCCAATCCTTCTACAGAAGCTGCAATGCATGCTGGTATATTGCTGTTGAGCGTGAGCCCGGCTGAGCCTCAGAGCTTCATTTATCAGTAGGGACACACACACAAAGGACTCAGTGTGGGGGGGCAGCAATTGGATCTACGCCTCCCTGGTGCCCCAAAGACCTACTCCAGCCCCCATCCCCCAAATCCTCCCTCTCTTCCTCTCCCTCCTCTCCTTCATCTCACCGTTATCTGCATATTCCATACACCGTCATATTCAGGAAACGCACGGCACATACGTGTGCAGATGCCGACAGATATGAGCATGCCACAGACACATGCTGTGACATGTCACACCCTCTCTGGGTTGCTAGACCTAGATGGCTGAAAACTTTCAACTTGAAAGATATCTCTCCAGCAGTGGGCTGAGAGGAAACGAACTGCCCCACATCTGTCTACAACATCCTTGTGAACTAATTTCTGCTCGTCTTAATAGAGATGTCAAGATTTTGTCAGTTTGAGATAATTCTGTTCATGTTACCTCACTGAATACAAGGAATTACACCTACACCAGTACGCAGATTAGGCTTACAGATCTGCAGCTATACAACTCAATCTGTCAGTGTCTCATCTTCTATCCATACCCTTTACTGACATTGTTCTTCCCTTGTTTTTTGTGGTGGTGGTGGTTGTTGTTGTTGTTTCGAGCCGTGGTGGAGTTGGAGCTGTGGGGAAGAGAGCGACGTCTGATCTGGGCTGGATTTGTGCTCGGCTGTAGTTGTGGCTGAGGCAGTGCTGTTGGCTCCTGGGCAGGCAAGCAGGCCCCTGCAGCCCGGGCCCTCTTCCAGCATGGGCGGCAGCAAATCGGACAAAGAAGCTCAGTCTCTCCGGGTGTGTGCCTGTGTGTGTGCGAGTGGTTCTGTAGAAAGACCCTGGCGAGCCCAGCGCAAGGGTCTTATCCTCACGGCTCAAACACACGCCACCAGCTGCTGCCCTCTTCCTGTGCTTTCATTAAGGCAGTCTCTGTCCTGTTCCGTAGGGTAATACGCACATGTTACAGTCCTCAGAAAAGGGAGCGAATATCTGTCTTCTCCCCTTCCTCTGTTTCATTTCTCTCTCCCTTGACTCTGTTGAAAGTGATGCAACAAAACTAGATCGCTGCCATTATAATCAACAAAGCTACCCTGCTAGCACGCAGTGGCTTTGTTGATTATAATGGGAGCGATCTAGTTTCGATGCGCTGTTTGCTTGCAGTATAAACGTGATGGTACTCTCTCTCTTTTTCTCTATCTGTCTAGGCACACTGGCCAGCATGAAGAGAGGTGCCAGCCGGAGCTCATACCCACTGCAGCATTCACAGCACAATGAAATATCTCTGTCTTTGGCCGGCTCTGGTCAGCACTGGCCTGCTTTTTCTTTGTAATGTGTGTGTGAATGAGCACATCTGAAGGTTAGCATATTTCTTCATGTGTATTTCTAAGCAGGTGTGGGTGTGTGTGCATGTGTGTAAAGTCTGTCGGAGCCGCTGTGTGCAGAGCTCTAAGCCTAGAGCCAAGCCAGGCATTGCCAGAGGGAGCGCCTGCTATGTAGGGCGACGGGCAAGCTGGACGCCAGTGGAATATCAACGCAGAGCTGCCGTCACTCCTCCCAGCAGCCCACCTGCCCACTCTCTTCACTCCCGCCCAATTAATCAGGGCCGCATCCATGCTGGCTGCCCCCTCCCTATTAACAGGAGGTGTGTGTGTGTGTGTGTGTTCAGAAAAGTGACCAAGAAACTTCATTAAATGAGTTTAAGTCACTGAGGTGTGTTTGAAGTAGCTAACTTTTTTAAGTGCCATAAAGCTCTTTATTTTTTACTTATTGTGCTATCCTTTGTTCTCATTTACATGTGTGTGTGTGTTTACAGGGCTTGACAGAGTGTTCGCTAACACCTGCAAACCTCACATTCTCTAATTTTTACCTCCTGCAGTGCATGCACACCTGGACACACACACACACACGGGTAGAAACACGCACATAAACACACCCACACTCACACCAGCTCCTTTTCGCTGAAATTTTTCAGGTTTCCACTGATTTAGCTGTTTTTTGGTTTAAGCTTCCCATCATGATGTGATTCTTAGCAGTGTTTGTGTGTGTGCTATAAGATTGCAATCAGCCACCACTGTGTGTGTTTTCACCTGCGTGTCATTATTTCCAGCCAAATCAGTGGCTAAAGCTGTCGTGTTCATGTTGGTCTTTCCTGACACATGGTCCTGCAGCACTGTCACGTATTGTACTATTTATGTAAATTAATTTGTATGTCAGTTTTGCAGATGTCACTCCCATGATTCCGAGCATGGTTGGGTTTATTTGAGAAAAAAAAATGTAAGTTTGCCTAAAGTAAACTGTGTGTTGTCGTGTGCCTGTGCGCGGTATAATCACTGCTCTGCGTAAACCTGTGTGTGTGTGTAGCGTGCAGTGCTGCGTGGAGGACGGGCACGGTATGAGCAGAGAGACAGCTGCCCTGACAGATGCCAGGAGGCAGGACCCCACTGGGGAGCAGTGGGGGACGGAGCTGGCACTCTCTCACCCCAGCGGAAACACCATGGGCTGCAGAGGAAGTGGGCAGGGGGAGAGACCCTGTTTGTGTGGGTGTGGGTGTGTGTGTGTGTGTGCGAGGTGTAGATGATTCTCCCTTCATCTCAGCTTGTGTACGGCAGGGACAGTTTAAAAAACACTTGAAAGTGCAATGAGGCAGATTAACGGTTTCCCTCATACCTGCTGGAATAATTACATGCTATCAGGATGCTAGCAAACATTGCCACTGCTTGTTCTTTTATAATTTACTATTATATACTTTTTCGTAGAACTCAGACATTAAAGTTGACCTTCACTGGTCAGTATTACACTTACAAACATATACCGTTAAAGTCAGTTTAATTGTGATAAAAGATGGAAGTACCAGGGAATTTTAAAACTGTTTGGTTACTACATGCTATCTAAAATGTAGTGTACTAAAAGAATACCATGGTATTCCAACATTTTTCTGATACAACATGATTTTTCCATGGTTTCCACTGCACAACACCGAGGTAATTTTTTTGAAGTTAAGGTGCTTTGTTTTTATGTTTTTGTGTAAAATATTTCTTCAAAAGACATATTTTAAGCATTCAAACTAGAGCAACATATAGGAAATAACGTATTACGCTTTCAAAGTCAACATGAATTGCACCCTTTTTATCTTAATACATACTATGGTATTCTGGTCAGATTTACCATTCTGCATATTTTCGTGGGCAAAATCCAGTCATTTCAACAGGAATCCACTTGATTGAGAATTTCCCAGTTTAATAAAATAAAACGTACCTTTGTAAACGACTGTCTTAAAAACTATGCGATGCTAATTATTGCTAATGGAGTCACCAAATGTTTGCAATTCAGTTAGGAACTAAGAGTACCAAGGACGAAGGGACAGAAACAGGAAGACGAAGGAGAAACGTCGAGGTGAGAAGAGGAGAGGAAGGCTGGACTCGTGAGAAACTTGCTCTGTTACAGATGACCCACTTCCACACTCCAGCCTCTCTCTCTCTCTCTCTCTAATATATGTGAATCTCTCACACTGCTCCCTGGTGTCTGCACATGCAGAATCAAATTCTAAAATAAATATCCAGGTGTGTGGAAATGTGACGTGATAAGCAAAAAGCCACACTGACTCAGGATTATACTTGTTATATGCAAATTAATTAATAAAATGAAAAACATTTGCTGATAGTCGAAAGCAATCCATTTTGCTATCAAATTTGTCCCAGGCAGATTTTTCACACATTAAGTGTTTTTGGTGCATGTACAAGTGCTTTGGCCAACGCATTGCATCTTGCTGTTTTTTCAGCACCTCACGCCATGAGCACCAATGGAGTGCGACGTAAAAAGTAGTTCAACTTTGAAAATGTGTCCTGAGACCCCTGTGATTTGTTTCATTCTTTTCTAGCTATTTTTGAACGCAAGTCTCTGTGACTCGCAAAAACATGAAGGTGCCACTTCAAACTTGAATTGCTGTGGCGGTAGGAATAAGAATTTCACAAGGTGCTAAACAAGCTCTCAAGAACCTGCTGTCCCTCAGAGGGTTACACAATTGCTGAGATCATGACATTAGTTTTATGCCACATAGGTTCTGAAAATAGGCCATTTAAGTGGCTTTAAACCACATTAGCTTGTGTGTGTAGATCTGGTCAAGCTGCAACGTCTGCGCAGGAGGAAGTGTTGCCATGGTGAGGTAGACCGAAGGGTCAGAGACACTGTCCTCTGTTCCACGCTCACTGCAGCTGTCCTCCCGATGTGTGTCAACAGCGCGCGTGTGCGTGTTTCTGAGTGGGTGTGTGTCGGAGAGCAAAAATAGTTTTGCACAAATGAAAAACAAATGGTTTGTTCTTGTTTTCCATTACTGCTGTTCAGGTGATGGCACGAAGACCGCCAAAGCTTGCTTTTTTTCCCTCACATACACAGTTTACATGTGAAGGGTGTGCCTGTGTCCTTCAACTCTGTGGTCACTGATCAGTCTCAAACTCTCGTCCCAGACCGGGAGTGAAGTGATGACCTCACCACTGCACTCTGGACTTCCTGTCCCAGCAGCAGCGGGTTTTTCCATCTGCGGGGAATCTGTGTCCTGTAAGTCTGCTCATGTGAAAGCGGCCCACTCAAGGGCACGCTGATGAAAGCTACAGTGTTGGTCTGGAGATACCACTCTGCACATACACACATACGTGCGAACTCACAATCTCACATACACAAAGCAGTGTGTTGAAATTTTTGTCCGTAGAGACCATGCCCATGGAAACAGTGTCCATGGAGACTACATTCATCACAGGGTCCAAGTAAAGCAAAGTAGGGAGAGGTTACAGTGTGGCAGAAGTTAATCGAGGACTAAAGTCTGCGTGAGGGGGTGTGGGTGTCAGTTTTTGTTTCAAAAGTCTGAATGTTATTCTTTAAACATGAATCTTATTTCACAGTCTGTACAGACTGAAACGTAGTCAAATTACTTTCAAATATCAATAACGAGCATCTCGAACATATCTATAAAATGAAATTTGATGAAGAATGAGATTTGAGCAGTCACATGCTTCTGTTTTTTTTTTTTTTTTTTAGTTTTTTTTGCAAATTGTTTTTAATAAATCTGATGGTATTTAATGATATTTATGCCTAAAACAATGGGATAAGAAAAAAAATCTACTTGCTTTCAGAAAATATAGTATAACAGTATTTTCCATTTTAAAAATCTTTAAAAAATAAGACATTCATTTCAGAAGCAAAGTTACTAGTTACTTTTTTCCATACATCTAACAAAATTTACTGATATCTATGTTTTAAAAAATGCAAAATAAACTCAATTAGGATACATTCTCTGAAAACAAGTCTACATTTGGTTCTCAATAAAATATATGAATTAAGTTTTACATTTTATGCACCCTATTGGCAAATAGTTTTTTTAAACATAGCTAAATTGTTTTTGATTCATGGTTTAAGGATGTTTTAAAGGATGTTTTGATATTTTTTGCAGGGAAGAATGACAAAATTACAGATATTACTGAATTGATCTTTTCCTTGAAATCAAAATGGCAAATTCTCATTTTTTATGAAAAATTGCAGTGTTTATTATAAGTGATTTATCCATGCATGACTTATTTTTACTTTAATGCATGTCCTTATAATATTCTATCAAAAACGTCCCCCTTCCCTTGCAACATTCTTCTTCTCAGACTGTTTTTACACAAAGTACAAATTTAGCATTTTTTTTTCTGACAGTATGCCTCCAAAATAATGTTACTTTTTGATTGACATCACAAATTCCTGTTTTTTGTTTGTTTGTTTGTTTCATTCTAACCACCCGAATCCATTCTGGTACATAACTTCTCAAAATCCAATCAGTTAGCAATGGCTAAAATTCTATCCAGCCCTCTCACTAAATATCCTGTTTCACTCGGAAATACGTCACAATATGGAAGTGAAATGTGTTGCGAAGGCCATTTCACATTGAGTTTTCCAGTGAACTTCAGCTTCCTGTTCTAAGCTCCACACCTTAAACCAGTCACAAAGCCCATCTCATGCCATCAGTTTCTCTCTCTCTTTCTCTGAGTTTTTGTCTTTCTCTCGGGGCCTTGTGCCTGACACCGCTGTCACCCA
>NW_015536521.1:221944-227487 GCF_001515605.1 Sinocyclocheilus anshuiensis | reverse complement strand
CCCCCCCCCCCCCAATCGACATGCTCCACTTCATTTTACGAGCAGCACACTGCACTTCACTAAAAGAAGAAAAAAGAAAGAGAGAAAACTCACTGAAAAAAAACAGAGGTTTAGAGAGGGTGACTGTATGCAGAAGAGAAAGAGAAAAAGAGGGAGAGGTGTTTGTTGGAAACAGAGCGCTGAAGGAATAACTGGATGACTGAAGACAAGACGGTGAGCAGTGGAGGAGAGAGGGATGAGAGGACAGGAGAGGGAGAGTTTACACATTTACTCGGAGTTTGTTAATAATTAATGTGTCACAGGCTTGAACGGGAATATATCTATCTCCCCTCTAACCCCCCCAACCCACTCGCTCTCTCTTTCTCTTTCTCGGCGGATATGCATGGCCCTCACTCCCAGGTGCAGGCAGAGGGAGTGAAAACATCTGAGCTGATCCATGAGGGAGCGCAGGACATGCTCTTCTACTCAGCTCACATCACAAAATGGCCGAGGCTGGAAACCAGAACCAGACCAGATCGAGTAATATATTGGACAGAATAATACATTAATAATCCCCAATCTATAAAGCGAAGAGCTGTGTTACAAAACAAAGTAGCTGGTCTATAACAACAATACATTCATATTTTTTGCTTCGGCCAAATTGAACTAGCTTACATTGCAAGGCGGACCCAAATTCATTTTAAATGGGCAATGGATCTTTAGTACACCATTTTTAAATTGGCAATGAGTGAAGACAAAACTGTGAGGGATAAATGTACAGCCCGGTTTTAGGTCATGTGTAATCTTGACGAACTGTGCTTTCTGAAATATGAAAAGTGTCCACTGGAAATGTTTTGGTAAAACATATTTTCAGTGTTCTTTCCATTTGACTCCAAAGTAAATAATGGTACAACCCAGCAGACAGACTGTACTTCTATCCCTCAAAGCATTTTTTTAATGACATCAAAATAAATCAACCAGGGTTGTGCACCATTTAGAATTGAATAGAGAATGGGGGTTTTTTTTCGGTTTAATTATTGAATTTCAATTAAATTCTGAATTAAGTTAACAAACAGGATGCAGTACTCCAATTCTGATGTGGATTTCTAGAAGTAGAATTAAAATTAAATTAATTTAGCAAGACTGAATTTGAATGATGGCTTCACAATCATAGAGTTTAAAGAACTTTAAGTCTTGAAGTTTGAGGGTTTTGCTTTACAGCGAACAAACAGAAATTTATACTTAATTTTTTTTATTGACCAAGGTGTGAGACCACTTAATTTCTCAGAATGCATTACCTTTGTTGAATTTCGCTAAATTATAAATCAGTAAAAGCCACTTTCTGTAATTCCAATTCAACTCCCTTAAACTGGTCTGTGGTCAGTTGACCCTTCGTAAAAATCCGCCCTTCTTAGTTACTGTTGCTACGTCCGACAAGAAATGGCGCTCTCACACCACACATCATGTTCAAATTTCAGCTTTCAAATTTTGTCACTTATTCAAACAACAAATACCATTTTGTGGCTCTTTAATGTGTCGTGACAAATCACTGTAGCGCCTCAGTTCAAGCGGTACGTGAACCGATCATCTTTTCATATTTACTTAAAGCACTAAATAAACACGAATGAACATCAGAAGGTATTTTGTTTCGACCACAGAAAGACATCAATGCACAACATTTTTTATGTTCAACTCCACCAACGTTAATCTGCTCTCTTGTCTGGTTTGTTTGTCGGACAAAAATGGCAGATTCGGCATTATGATTTGTCAGATCACCCGTCAATCAAACTCCCTGCGACGGGTCAATTAAATTCAAATGCACACTCATCAACTTTTAAGCTAGTTGTTGTTGCAAGTTTTACATACTTGCACTAACTAATTCTACCATAATTAACATGTATTCAGTTTAATCTATTAATAGCACACAGCTACTGATTTAGAGTAAGTTTTTTCTTTCTCACTAGTTGTTAACAGTAGATTTGAGGTGAGGAAAATTATCATAGACTATCACTTACGGGCAGCATTATCTCAGGGCAGCAATCATTATTACCAATCAATACAATACTTATATATCCACACATCATACCCAAGCATTCCTCTGTCCTGCACTCACGCAACCTGTGAAGATGACCAGCAAAAACTACAAAGAAAGCCCAAAACATGACTTGTACTGGTAACTAGCAACAAGATGGTCATTAGAGGTTGAACCAGCTTAGCTTGTTTATCCAGCAGCGATGATCTAATTGATGAATTTTTGTAATGGAATCTTATTATTAATGATCTTGTGAAACAAGAACTGTACAAGTAGAAATGCATGATTCATTTGTTTTTCTGTGAATATTTTCAGCATATTAAATGCAATCAAAGTAAACTAGCCTTGATAATCTCCGCTTTCTCTCTCTCTAATCACAGGGCCCATCATAGTGCCAGCCGGCTGGCGCTTCAGGGTGCTGGACTACGCAGGCAGCAGGTGACACGGATTTCAATAAAAGGGATTATGGATGTGAGGACTGCAGAGACGGAGAACACACACAGGTAACATACATGCGCACACATCTTTTCCACATATGCACAGCGCTATTTAACAACACCAGCATCCATTATCCCAGTGAATTATGTGTTTGAATTATACATAGAATTGTGCTAGGAGAAAAAAATATCCCTTAATGAACTGCTGTGCTAACTTTAAGCTACTTAATAATAGTAGTTTACATTAGTTATATGCGCTTTTTGCAAATCCGACAACTTTTGGAAGTTCAGTACTGGCCCAATTATTGGTGCTGCCCCAACTGTCCTGACAGGTAATGTTGAGCGTATCTCCCTATAATTGGAAGGAAGGGGGAAATAGCATTTGGTGAAACATGCAAATGTACAAAGAGAATTCTTAACTACTTATATCATGGACGTAGACGAATATGTACAGTTTAGCAGGTCGCAGTTTCGCAAAAACTCCTAACAAGATCGTGTGGTACTAGTATTTACGAGACGAAGATTATGAACATGTTTTAATGAAGGCTCAATGGTATTGGCCACTTCAGTGGTCTGTCTGAGATGTCCAATCCCAAATAATTGTTTGCATTGTCCTTCACCCCATTGCTGCAATACTTGATTGTGTGTGTGTGCGCGAGCGCGAGTGCGTGTGTGTGTAGGTGGACAGAAGGCCTTGGCGTGACCTGCCACAGCCTCTGAGGAAGCGAGCTGACATAATGAGGCCGGTAAACAAGCGGCCGTCACCCTGGTCGTGTAGCACATACACACACACACTGACACTGCTCCACTATCTCACCACTCTTATCCATTGGGGTTCAGTTGTGTATCTCAGCAGGCAGAGGAGAAGAGAGAGATGCACACTTGGAAAGCTCTGCAGCCGTGAAATGTATGCCTCCGTGCTAGGAGAGCAATATAGAGAGAGAAATACAGAATATTATCACTCGCATTCGTTTCCAAGATCACCTGTGGTTCATGTAAAAACGTCCCTTTTAACCTGGTCTTCATCTGCTGATTTTGGAAGTGGTCTCAGTGCGAGAGTTTACGGGAATACAGAGACAGTGTGGGAAGATTGTGTCTGGGTGTTTGCCTTGTATCTGGGTCTCCTAAGACTCGTGTTTTCCACAGGGAGAAGGCGTTGAAAAACAACAACAGCTTTGCCTGGGGTCACTTTCATAAGGCAACCCTGTCAGAGACCCACCATCTCCCCAAAAACACATGCCTATGCATGCATGGACATGCATAGTCGCAGTGAAATCTGAAAACAGCAGTTCTAGGAAGTAACTAGCTAGCTAAAGGTAGTGACGCTGCTAAACTACATTTTTCAGCAATAATTAAATGTATGCACTTTCTCATATTAAGCACATATTATGCTTCGTTGTAGGGAATGTTCACACTGTTCAAAGGAATCAGTTCCTTCGAATTTCTGTGCATATTTTGTACGCCATTTTTTAAAATTGAAATATTTTTAAAATGCTCTGTTTGTATTCAGTGTAAATTTACAAATCTGTTATAGTTAAAATGATAGATTCTTATTGCTTTATGCCAAATCATTTCTCTGATTACAAAAATATCATCTGATACTTCCTTCTTATATAGCTTCAGTGTAGTTAGCTGCTTTTTGTTAGCAACCTGTAGTGTAGCTGACTAATTTTACAAAAGAGTAACTTGCTTTGGAAGCTACAATTTCGAACATTCTTATTCATTCATGGGGCTTCATTTATTGGCAAATCAAAGGGCAAAAAGTCAAGAGCACGGGAATGTGGTGGACACAGGAATATATATATATATATACAGGTATATATATATATATATATTGTCATTCAAGCCACAAATATTGTTACAGAAACAGCATTGATATAATTGGTCACTTCTGTAACCCAATCTGTTTACATAAGAGACAGATATGTTGATTTAAATGTGATACTATCAATCTCTCAACAGACATGTCTTATTTATTTTGAAGAATAAATCTATCTAGATTTTAATTTATGCTTAAAGAGTAAGAAAAAAAAACTTCATTTTAGAGATATTCTCTGAAAACAACTTATGTAATTTTGCTTCCCAAGTAAATGTTCTGGGTCTTGTGCAAATTATTTTTTGACATTTTTATTTAAATTATAATTTAAATTGTTGAGTATTTACACATCATGGTATATTAGAGTTATTCTGATATGTAATGACCATGAAATAAACAGCAATGAGAATGAGATTTTTGCAGCAGGATTAAAATGTACGTATGAATTTGAGAGCAATTTGTAGATTTTACTTTGTGCTTTAAAACATGCAGTAACATGCTGACATAGTGATGAAATCCAATCACAGTGGTCACAGGACACATAAGATTCATGTTAATGCAGGTGTAAACAGCTATTACTCTCTGCTGACCACTTGTGATCGGATCACCTGAGAATGTTAATAGCAGGTGTAAATAGCACGAGTCATTGAGATTAATGGCAATACTAACAATTAGCTTTCTCCAGATATATTACCATTCCTTGGGTGGATCCTTAAACTTTGGAATGTGGTGGAAGAGGATTGCTAGAGGACCTATGAGTTAGGACAGGGGGGATGATATGAATACACTATCCCAAAACTTTTGTTTTAAGCTTTAGAAATCGGTCATGGGAATTGGCTCAGACACCCTGGCAAGTCTTAAAGTCATCTATAATCCAGCTCAGATGAAACTCTTTCCTGATACACCATTCCACATGTTTTCACCTCGACTTTACCAGTAAAAGAGTATAATGGGACTGGTGGAGATGCGATCAGGTTTTCCACATTGGGCTTTTACCCAGAAAAGCAACAGTGGAAGGGAAAATAGAGAGATGGAGAGAGAGGGAGAGAGGCAGAATGGCGGCTCGGCCGGGCATAATTGGCAGCAGACAGACAGATAGATAGATAGATAGATAGATAGATAGATAGATAGATAGATAGAAGGAAAGAAAGAAAGATGACAGAAAGACTACAGACAGACAGACAGACAGACAGATAGATAGATAGATAGATAGATAGATAGAAGGCAGGCAGATAGAAAGAAAGAAAGAAAGAAAGAAAGAAAGAAAGAACGACAGACA
>NW_015536521.1:198152-219129 GCF_001515605.1 Sinocyclocheilus anshuiensis | reverse complement strand
ATAGATAGATAGAAAGAAAGATGACAGACAGACAGACAGATAGATATATAGATAGATAGAAAGAAAGATGACAGACAGACAGACAGATAGATAGATAGATAGATAGATAGAAGGCAGGCAGGCAGGCAGGCAGATAGAAAGAAAGAAAAGAAAGAAAGAAAGAAAGAAAGAAAGACCGACAGATGAAAGAAGGCAGACAGATTGACAGACAGACAGACTAGATAGATAGATAGATAGATAGATAGATAGATAAATAGAAGGAAAGAAAGAAAGATGACAGACAGACAGACAGACAGACAGACAGATAGATAGATAGTTTTTTGCAATCTGAGCAATATTCACAATTTAGCTCAGGTGCATTGCAGACATGTTGTGTGACCAATCTCAGCTAACGCGCTCCAGTTCCAGGGATGGATCAGTGTCAAATATCAAGCGACGCCCAGCCTTGAAAATCAGAACTGACGCTCAGATTCTTTGACCAGATCTATACACGCAGGTTTAGCTGTGAACATCGATGTGTGTGCGTGTGTGTGTGTATATCACATCATCAACGTTCCTCGTCCTGGGCTCTCTTTGAGAGGGTGGGTCTGGGCGGCAGGTCTGTGATTAGTTCAGGCCAGGGGAGCGCTGGTATTGATTGGCAGGCTGGAGACACTGGGCTGCCTTCCACGCCGCTCTAATGAGAAGCCCTGACCTCCTCCAGTCAGCAAGGTCGACAAACCCTACTGTAATTGCACTCTCTCTAATGGCGTCAGTCACGCATCCGCTCCAGCCTCGATAATGACAATTACCATAATGCTGCTCCGCTCGCTAGGAGCCTCTCCATCACGGCGCTAGCTTTGGAGGGGAAGCGAGATCTGGAACACTGATGCGCGGAATGAGGACACTTAGGTCTCTTTATGTGTTTCAAATAGCCTGTGCATGTGTGTATTTGTGTGTCAGAGAGATAAAGAAGAGGGTGTTGTAACCTCAGACACAAAATGGCCGTAGACCAATAAAGTGTGATATTTACAGATCAATCAGCATTTGGATCAATTTCTAGAATGCTAATGCAAACACCCTCCATCACCTCAAAGTGATTCATCGCACCTTAAGAATAAATGCAAAAATGTCCCTTTTTGCAAAGATTCATGGGATGCTTTTGTCTCCGCTAGGCTACTTACTGTAACTAGCTCTATTAACAAGGTATACCAGCTTTACCAACCAGGTTAACACCAACTAGACCAGAACCAATCACCCTAGAAACCCATAACTCATCCGACCTGGTGTTTTCAGTGGTGAATTGAAAAACTTGCAAAACTATTCTACATATATTTATAGGTTCTCCATGCATGCATTTTATTTACCTTCATTGCAATCAATGATTCACTGTCTGACTCCCGTGTAACATAAACACACGCCCTTACCATTGATCCATGCGGCCCACAACAACATAGCTATGAAATATAAGCCAACGGTGAAAGCAGACTCTCAGGTCTGTGGTGGAGCAGAACTTTGGTCTGGACGCAGATGTGTGGAAAGGTGAGGAAAGGAGAGTAGAAACAGATGAGAGATAAGCTCTTGCGAATATATCAGTTCAACTTACCCTTAACTCCAAACAGAACTTACACAATCCCTACCTCTTTCTCACACACACACACACACACACACACACACACAATCACAAGGGAGGTAAGTTAGAGTTTGTGTTGTGATGCAAGGAGATTCAGGCAGCAGTCAATGCTTTCAGAGCTTTTATGGTGTGTTTGGCGAGAGAGAGAGAGAGAGAGAGACGGCAGAAAGGAACGAACGGTGCTTCGGACGTCACAGATTTACTGCCGCGTCTCTAATTTCAGGCTGCCGACGTATTTAAGTGAGACGCTCATAAAGAAAAAACTAGTTTGTAAGAAAGAGGCCCGGACGCTAGCTAAATCAGCACGGGCACAAAGAGGCAGGTGTCTGAGAGCTATTGACCCCACATCGATCCGTAGCCTGTGCGCTGCTATTGACCAAACAGGGGAGAGACCAGGGGAGCCAGAACATACCGCACCCAACCAGAATGAAATAGAAAACAACCTCGTACACACACACACACACTGGAGCACAGAGTCATGCTAACCTTGTATATGTGTGCTATTGAGGCTTTGCCTTTGTATGCGACGGCTTGCGTCCTTAGTCTTATTGGTTGGCGCTCGGTACCCGCTTTCTCTTTTGGCTGAATGAGAGCACTTCCTTCCTGCTATCCTCCACTGATGCAGGTGACAGGAGCCCAGAGACCTGGCAGGACACGTACATACACACGCTTGCACACACGCAGGCCAGATGGTCCCAGACCCCAGTGACTGTCAAGGTGGGCCACGACCCAAAGCGTACAACCTCCCCGTTCCCATCTCCCCCTGCTTCTAGGTCTCTTTCTCTTCTTGTCTCCTATTTTCCTGTCGTCTTCCACGCTATACCTTCTAGTCACAGGTGAGTCACGCAGTTGCCAAACTCTGTGTAAATGTCAATGGGTGTTCACGGGGCGTCCTGATATAGAAACCCCCCAATGTCCTCTCTGTCCTCGACACTGCTTGATTCAAATCGTTCTGGAAAGAAATCAAGTTGATTTTGTGCTTCCACCTTGCTCGAACACGTTGGTGCGCTGGTCACGTGGCTCTCGGAAATCAGCGAAAGGTTTCATTTGTCGCCTGTGACAACAGGTGTAGAGATGCAATCCCTGGGGCAACAGAAAGGATGTCGTATTGGTAATTGGCGAGCGGGGCGTTACGTGGAATTGCGGCAGCCGTCGGCATTGGGGGGGGGGAGAGTCCTCTGTAGACGCCTGAGAGTGAGAGAGAAAACGGATGGGGGAACGAGGCAACTAGGGAGGTGAAGGCTGTGAGCGGAAAGACAGAAAGAAACAGAGGGAGGGGTGCAGATAGTAAGAGCAAGAGGGGTGGGGGTCATTAAACTGGAAACCAGGAACCACACGGGAGGTAGAATTTTAAATGATTCCCTCACAGCAATACCAGCCTAGCAGTAGGGCCATCTTGCTCGCCCTCTCTCTCTCTCTCGTTCTCCCGTTCTCTCGGAGATGCAATTAATTTGGATGGAGGCTGCCAAGAGTGGAGAGATAGAGCGATGAGGGGTGCGCCCTCTCGCACTCTGCCTGCCTGCGGTCTCACTCTTGCAGAAGAGCATTTTTTTCCCTTCCATTACGACTATCCGCCATCCGTCTGCTTGCGCATGGCCTCCAATCCAATCCGACAACACCAGCCCAGCATCCCAACAGCTGCCGAGCTGCACCCAACAACCTAGCACTTATTTCGGAAAACAGGAAAAGCCTTGTTCGAGGCAGGCTGCTGTTGTTTGTTTGTTTGTTTTTAATTGCGCTGCTCACACTTTGCCGTCCTAAGAGACCTCCTAGCCTCACATTCGGTATGAGTCATAGGTGCGTCTCGCTCCAAAGGCTGTGATAGAAAGAACTGAAGGCAAGGAAGGGTGAGAAAGAAAGAAAGAGCGAGTGAGGAGGAAGAGAGAGAAGTGTCATGGTACACAAAGCACGTAGCATGTAAAAAGCAGGAGGGACTAGCGCTCAGGGCCAGAGCGTGCGTCGATACGAGGGAAATTGATCGTAATCAACAGCGCCTGCAGAGCGAGCGGCTGCCCGTCGAAACTCTTCCCCCTCTCCTCTCTTCTGCTCTCCTCTTTTTCTGCACCCTGCACCTACTTCTCCGCTCATCCCCTGCAAGTCCCTCCTGGAGCTTTCAAAGTCTATGTAAACAACACCGAATGCAGGAGATGGTGTGTGTGTGTGTGTTCAATGTATGTTTTGTTGTGTTAGTTGGTTAACCTGCGTAGGTATAAGCGCCTACATTAAACGGCTACATTTTCTTTATTTAAAAAACTACATATTATTGCTCTATTATTAGAATACATTTATTTTATTTAAAGTTTAATTAAAAGCATTAATTATGCAATAGCATATATTTCTGAAAGTAAATATCATGTTATTTGTTAATGACAATGCAAATAACTGCATTTTTGCAAAGTTCTAATTTAATTATTACTAATATAATTAAGGATTACCTCTGTTTAATTAATATTTGTGTTCTGTATTCATGTATGCTTATATACATTTTAAAACAAAACAACAATATACTCGTTCTAAGCTAATGAGTGTTAAAGCTGTGACATACTGGGGGGGGGGCAGATGGTGGGAGAGTGTGAGCGCGTGAGAGGTACCATTTATTTAACTGAGATTCTCAAGTTGCATTTATCCGAGATTCTGTTAATGCAAGCTCTACGCTTGAGAAAGAAAAAAATAAGAGTTGGAAAGTGACAGGGAAAGAGAGAGTGAGAGAGATTTAATTTTGTTTCAGATTTATCTTATATTGCTGTTGTCTTGCTAGTGGTTTTACAAATTTAATTAGTGTGTAAACCTGGCAGGACACGTACATACGTGTATCTAGATTGATATTTTTATATTTTATAAATAATTGTTGTGTGCTTAAGTCAATAATATGCAAAAAAATGCATTATAAATATATTAACAATAATAAACATTCACCATTACATTCACCATACACTATCAAATTTTGCATTTAATCATAAACTATTCATGAATTTATTAGCATTAATGGCTATCATGTTAAAATAGTTAGTATATATATATACACACACACATACACAATTATAATTACTTTAATGATTTTTATTTTATTTTTATTTAGCTTGACAGCTTCTGATCGCCGTATGCTTTCTTTATGGAGAAGAGCAGTGTTTATTTTTCATTCAGCAAATGGAAACGATGTAGAAGAAAAAAAAGTGATACAGTTTGGAACAAGATGAAACAAGAGAGTAAATGATGACTACATTTTAATTTATGGGTAAACAATCCCATTAAAAAAGCTAAAGTAGATTAATTGCCTTGCATTGCACTTCACTGCAATGGCTTTATATTCCTGGTATATATTCCCTACAGAGCAGTAGGTGGGTAGAAATGTGTCAATCTTATTTTATTGGAAGTTCATACACTAGAGTGTCATGTGCCCTTATAGGATGTACCTATATATATCTACCATATGCACCCTAGGCAATACATGCCTCATGCATGTACTGTAATAAAACAATGCCCACCTGTCATTGTTTACGAGACAGGTACCTGTCTGAGGGGACATCTGTCAGCTCACCAGACGTGAACATATTCTGGTGCAGTGTTTCAAGGAGAAACTCGCCAATTTATGAAACAGCTTGCAGATATTGTGTTATGGTTTTGATGTGTATTGTTATGTACAGTTGTGGGGTCTGTTAACATGGAGATCTCCACAGCGATGGTGACATGGCTTCCTCCACTGCAGCAGCTCATTGGGTTTGCTCATTCACACCTCACCCTCAGCCACAGGCCCGGGCCCTCGGGCACTCTGCCTCCCACAGCGCTGGAGCCTCTCCTCTTCTCCCTCTTCCTCTCGCTCTTCCACACCCTGAGGAGAAAAGTCAGGCAAGGTCGCTGCTGAGATCCACACCCTAATTCAGTTATAAAGTAATCAGTATCCCAGTTCCTGATCAGAGTGGTCAGATTCAATTTGTTGTTAGCTTCAACTTTTTGGATAATGTTTGGGTAAATAAGATTTAGTTGCTACGTGCCAAATTTTCAAACTTTTATTGGTTGTACTCTTCAAAAAGGGAGTTTTACTCTGTATTTTTTCAGAATTGGTCCCTATACTAAAGTGTTACCCAAATATCAAAATATTCTTAAATTGAGAAACATTTACTTGAGAAGCAAAATTACATTAGATATTAACTATGGGTTTCTGGGGGGAATTTTATTTTTGAAGAAACAAGAATATATATAAATCTGCCAATGGGGTAAGAAAAATAAATATAATTCAATGAAAAGAGGAGTTTATTTTTCTTATATCAGTGGTAAATGTTTACTTTTTTTTGTTTTAAGTATGAACTCACTTAATTTTGATTTTCTTTTCCTTCAGAAAACAAGATGTAATAGCTTGTATAATTTTGCTTCTCAAGTAAATGTATCTTGATTTGAATGTTTTAGATATTTGTACACATAAAATCACTTCTTTCAGTAAATATGTTCAAAGTAATTGACAAATTATTTATTCATAATATCATTAAGTTGTAGGAATTGAGAAATACATTTTGGAATTTCCTATGAAATATAAATGAAATACTTCTTCTTCTTTTTTTTTTTATTTTCTTTTTTTTTAATTAATTCATAAAATGAGCCATTTTCCATTTATAATATCAGGACAGTTTCATCGCCCTGAAAAATAATACTAATAATACTAATAATGATTTTACTAATAATGATTTTTAATATATTGTTAAAGAAAATAATAGTTATGTTAAATTTAGTTAATATACTTTTGTTTATCCCAAATTAAATGAAGAGATAACTAAAAGCAAGCAATTTGTAGGCTGATTTCCTCCTTTGGTGCCACTAGTGGATAAAATCATAGATATAGCACCTTCTGAGGTGTTAGAAAATGTTATGGACATGAAATGATCTAATTTACATTAGTGATCTTGGAATCAATTACCGATTATGCATTAGGCTTTGATATTCTGCCCATTCTTGTTTGCTTGTATGTAGCGCTGAACGTCTCCAGCAAAGCGGTCCAGCAGGGTTATTGGGCTCTGCTGGCTGTCGCTGTTGTCTTGGCTCAGGCCGTCGCGAGGAAGCGAGCGTGGGGCTGGGGGAAGGGCATGCGCGTGTTGGCCGTGAGGGTGAGCAGATCAGCGCGGTTGCATGTCTGTGTGGCGGTGATAAGATTCTAGGATTCTCCCACTGTGACAGGTCTGCTCGGTAGCCTGACCTTCCACTCCACAGCAGCCTGATTAACTCTACCTCACCATCCACTAAAGAGTCCAGTACCATGTTTACCCACCACAACCTCACTGATACATCATGAACGCCCACAACGTGCCCGAAGAACCTTCCCGGAAGCCTCCAACCCTGTCGAAGCATCTACAGCTTCATGTGCAACCTGAGACTCACCAAACCAATAAAACCCATTACAAATTAGGCATTTGTTGCATCTAGTGGGGACATAATTATGGATTTTCTTTGCGTAAACATTTGGGCAGCGTTATGCAAATCTTCCCACATCGTGACGTAGACGTGGGGGTGTGTTAGAATGAGCCATTTTAGGTAGGAGTGGTTGACTCTTAACTTTTATAAAGAATATCTCTTTGGATTTGAGACATTAGCCTTTACAACTTTACAGATCTTCTTTATGCACCAAGAGCTTGTAACACTCCAAAGAGAAAGGAAAAATTGAAATCGCATCATATGACCCCTTTAAACAACACTGATTACATTGATTCCGTTCTGGGGTACTCTCCAAAATGGCAGAAGACGGTAACTCGGGGAGAAGAATTGCTGAAGAAATTGTTATTATTGTTTTCTTTGTGCACAAAAAGTATTCTCGTAGCATCGTAAAATTTTGGGGTGAACTAACCCTTTAAGTCAGACTGTAAAACCAGCTTAATCTGGCTAAGACCAGTAAGACTGGCTTTTTCAGCACCATTATACGAGCAAAAACAAGTTAATTCATTGACAGATATTCAAACATAACAATGTCTTCTGACTTCTTTTTTTTTATTTGCGAGCAGCACAATATTCATTATATATTAAATATTTTACCAGTGACCATTTTTTGGATGGGTCTTAAAATTGCAACTTGAGCTGTGGTTAAATGAGTTGTAGTAAAGAGAAATCATTCAACATGGCTCAGTCTCAAAAAATAGGTTTGTGTACCCATGAAACATGGCGCTAGAAACGCCAAGGTCCTGAATACATGTATACCTTGAATGCGCTGTAAGTCACTTACAAAGCATCTGCCAAATGCATAAATGTCAACTGGCATTGAGATGGATGGGAATGCTAACAGATGCTAACAGATAGCTTTCTTCAGATATATTAGGACCTAAACTTGGGCCTAACCTTATAAGAACAGTGTTGCAGGTTCAAGATTTTTCTATTTTTAATTTGATCATGTAATTTGCAAAGCTTCATGGGATTGTAGTTCTTTCCTTCACTAAAGCCGTTATATCTTCGTCATTTTGTTCAATTTTCATATAGTTTTTTTGGTGCAAATAAAGATTTGTAATGCTGTGATTCACCTCATGGTTGGCGGTTGGCTTGGTTCATTGTTTATAGCGCTATAACATGGAAACTGGAAAAATTAATGGAAAAAATACTTTTCAGAACCAATGCTGCTGGTAAATAAAGTAAATACAAAATGTAACATATGCATGGATGGATCATTTACAATAAGATCACGATAATGCATTTAGAAAATATAACTTTAACCAAAACTGTAAAAAAAAAAAAGATGATGAATACTCATACAAATCATGTTGTCACTTTTCTGCCAGATTTCGTATTTAATTTTCATCTATAAGATTCATGTTAACATAAATTACTTACTTTCAATGTGTCAGTATTTTTTGGATGTAGTGTAGATAAACGTATAACACTTTATTCCTTAAAGTCAGATATTTTAAACAGAAAAATATGTCTATTCAGCACACGTAGATAGGCTATACATGCCTTTTTTTTGTATCTGTAGATATATTGGCTGAAAACTATGTCCTCTCTCAGGTATATATATATATATATATATATATATATATATATATATATTCACACTGAACAAAAAAAAAAAGCGGCCATGGCACTGGCCCATCGCTGTCACCAGGGGGGAGCTGGGAACATTCTCTCTCTCTTTCGAGCTCTACTTCTTTCAGTCTCTCTCACATAAGTCTCTCTCACACACACAGACATACACACTTTTACACAAACCCAACCAAACTGGGCCTCCACCCGAGACTGTGGCTCATTACAGATCCTGCTCTGATGACTGCACCACAGACCTGGGCTCATTACGGCACTGAGGACTCTATCCAGCTCTCCAGGCCTGCAGCTGGTACCTCCACCTCTCTCCTGCAGCACGATGCTTTGCTCTTGTGTTCGCATAATCCGCATACTTTTACTTCCACCTGTCTTACTTGGTCGAAAAAATTTAGTTTTATTAGTTCGCATTTGCAGTAGGCCAACCATGTTTCTTGTATGCAGGGGTGTTACGACTGCGATTTCTGCATTTATTCACAGTTAATCATTACTTTTCAAAGTCTCATTACTCAGTGTGTGCCATAGGCATCGCTTGACCCTATTTAGTGGGGGCTTTGGTCTGCCGTCTTTCATCTCAGACCCTCTAAAAAGCTGCAATTAACTCGGCTGCTGCAGTAGCTGTCGGAGGCTAGTTCACTCCCCTTACCAGTCGTTAAAAAGTTTGCTACATTAAGTATTATACTTCCCTCTAGTTAGCGGTGGTCCTGGTCATAAGCGATATAGGGCACCAGTGAGATCTCTCATCCACCTGCATAAAAATATGTTAAAAATGCAAAGTAATTTGAATATATTTTTATTTTATTGTTATCTTTAATTAAAAACATAGTCCACCCAATGAAAATTCTGTCATCATTTAAATGTACATGTTTTTCTGTGGAACACAAAGGAACATACTTTGAAGAATGTTGGTAACTAAACAATTTCGGTTCCCATTGGCTTCCATTATATTTTTGTACAGACAATGGAAGTCAATGGGAACCAAAACGGTTTGGTTATCAACATTCTTCAAAAATATATAAAAGAAAGAAATGTGTACAGATTTGGAATGACATGAGGGTGAACAAATGATGACAAAAATTGTCATTTTTTGGTGGACTATCCCTTTAAGCAAGATTTAATCTTGCAACTTGTACTTCAGGAAAGAAATATCCCTCTTATAATGCTTTTAAAAAAAGTTCCTACACACCTGATTGTATGTTTTACTTATCAGATAATGAGTTTTTAATTTGACAATGTCCATAAACCTTAGTCAGGGTAGCGAAATATTTCATTTTTGACAGGTATAAAAACAAGGCTGTGAGGGATTGAAGAACAGTGCATTCATACCGATTGTTTAGCAACGGAAATGTCTTCCTAACAAAAAAAAAGAAAGCTTTTAGTAGACAAAACAACAGTTTTGAAAGTTGTTTTGAGTTTTGAGTTGATAATTGACACAATCTTTATACAGTGCGACTGCAGGTCTGTCCCTCACAGCCACGTTAAATTCAACCTGATTAAGGTCTATGGACATAGATAATAAGTCTGTAGGCAGCAAGTATCCATCCTTGAAAGTTTATATCCACAAAATTCCACACACACAATCCATGTGAATGATGCAGCCGCCCCATGTTCTCTTTTGTGTGGTGATCTTCAGAACAAAAAACTCAAAAGGTGTTTGAGCTGCCAAAACAGCCATACCTTCCCACCTTACCACTGATTAGCTTTCACAGACTGCCGGTCAGAGACGTTGGCTGAGTATCAATAATTCATTGTCTTTTAATTGTGTTTTTTACTTTTAAATGTCAGACTGTACCGTACGAAGGAATGCAAAGATATTAAGATCAGTGGGCCACAGACAAAGCCAGAAGCACACTCTTCTTCACTGTCATTGTTATAAGTGTGTCAGACATCAAGTAGAAGAAGATGAAGAAATCAAAGACTCTTGATAAAACATCTTTATCGCATCTCAAAATGACATATTTTGTCCCAATGGTTTTTATTTTACTGTTTGAATGGAAAAGGGAACAACCTAGAGGATTCTGTGAACATTTCCATATTGTTATAATTTTTTTTGTACGTTTGTTGCTGTTTCTTAAAAAACATGCAAATAGACAGACGTCAGAGCTGTAAATTTTCAACACAAATACATGCATTTGTTTTTATTCACAAAACCAGCCCATGGTTCTAATCCAATACAAACATTGCTGCTTTTTTTAAAAGATGTAGCTACCGGCAATGTCATGAAAACAAAACAAAACAAAACAAAACAAAAAAAGTTGTCAACCTTTTTCAGTGCGTTCGATAGAGCCGAGCAAGTGCTGTGGAGGGCTCCGTAAAAATTCAGACCTGTACACTGAGAACAATAATGTGACGAGCCATAATAAAACGTAACATCATTCGATGTGATATTACACGACATGATATGATGCAATCTGACATAATATAACAAAAGGCTGTCAGTACAGTAAAACAAACTGTTTGGAGCTTCCAGTAGTAACAACCCTACAAAAACAGTGACAATTTTATCTTCCAATTAAGTTGTCGTCAGAGTAGGGTTTTTTTATGATGCATATTTGTTCATTCAGAAAACTGGATTTGTAGATTTTGGAATATTTACTCTACCTTGAAAGACAAACACTGATCAGTTTTTAAAACTATAACTGTAAATCAAACAAACAAAAAGAAATGATAATAAAATACAGTTTTTAAGTAAGAACAGTGGTCCTAAATTACAATAGTGCTTGCCATTAGCCACTAATTTTAAAATATAGCCGTAAAATTTACATTCTCTACACAAGTACTGTATCTTTCCACACGTGAACAACATTAACACCAAACACAGAAATTTTGTTGATTGTCCACACTGAGTCCGCCATTTCTGGTTGTCAATGAACAGTTCCATGTCTAAGCCACCGAAAAAATCTGCTGGAAAAGGGACAAAAAGGTACCAAAATGGAAACATATAAAAGGGAATGAAAGTTGCCATAGATATTTTTATTTATGTTTAATTTTTGGTTCAAGGAATAAGTAGGTGCATCCATCACTCGTTTGATTCTTTTTGTATTGTTGCTTTATTGTTCTGTATCTTGTGATGAAGTTTTTTTCATAGTTGTCTTGTGTTTCTTTTTTTTCATGTAGTTTGTGTTTGTCAGCCAGTGTTGGTGCCCGAGATGATCCAAGCGAGAGTTGGCATTGCACTTGATGGCAGAGCTTTGGGTGGAGGTCAGAGGTCACAGTCCTACTGGAACCACCGGAACGCTGCGCCCGTCGGCAGCATCACCTTCTTAGAGAAAGAAAAAGAGAAATGGGGGGAGGGGACAGAAATGGGGTGCATTTAGTAGAGTGCGGTTTGGATAAAAAAAAGACATATAGACCTAAATCTGTTAGATCCAAATTAGCATTTTGTGGCTTTTAGTCCATGTCTGTTAGCTTTGAAGTCTTTCTCTTTCACAGCAAAAATACTGATGACTCATCCTGTACTACACAGATTTTTGTCCAATCATATGCTCTCTAGAACGTGAAGTCCCTGCCTCCTAATACCACCTGCAACCGACTAGCATTTAGCTAACTGGGTCTCACAAGTTGTGTCGAAAGTGCTCACTACCTAAACAGGTACTTCATTTGACAAGGAACAAACTTTGTTCCCATTAAAAGAAATTGGTCTATACTGTAGGCCTACAAAAGTCTGTAGTATGACTGAAATCCAAATGTACTCTATCCGCCATGTTGGCTCTGTTATCATCACTTCCCTGCCAATCATGAATCTTATCCCGTGTCCTCGAGAGATAGTACAGTGTCCACTGGAAGCACACTTCAGAATCTCGTCAGAAGTAGTAGGTCATTGAGTACTTTTCGTCTACTTTTTTATAATACTACAAAGTCAAGCACACTAGTAATTTTGCATAGTGTTTTTCATCTACTATATAATATTGAAGTATGCATATTCAGATTTAAGTTGTAGGCAATCAAAGTACTTTTCACTTACTGTTCTATGAATATTACAAAGTCTGACACTACTAATTTCAGATACTGTTTTTCACATAATATATAGTATTAAAGTATGCATATTCTGATATAAGTTGTGTTTTTCAGAAGTTGTAGGTCACTGAGTACTATTTGCTTACTGTTTTATAAATACTACAAATCCAAAATACTACTAATTTCACATACTGATTTTCGCATACTTTAAAGTATGGAAGTATGCATATTCAGACGCAAATTGTAGGTCGAGTACTTTTTCGCGTACTGTTTTTTGAATACTACGAAGTCTGACATACTACTAATTTCACATACTCTTTTTCGCTTACTATATAGTATTAAAGTATGCATATTCGGATGTAAGTTGTTGGTCACTGAGTACTTTTCGCTTACTGTTTTACAAATGCTACGAAATCTGACATGCTACTAATTTTACTGTTTATCGCTTAATACATTGAGTTGAAGGTTATTGAGTACTTTTCGCTTACTGTTTTATAAATGCTACGAAATCCAGAATGCAACTTATTTAACATACTGTTTTTCGCCTACTATATAGTATGGAAATATGCTTATTCGGACGCAAGTTGTAGGTCATCGAGTACTTTTTTGCTTACTGTTTTATGAATACTGCAAAGTTTGCATACTACTAATTTCACATACTGTTTTCCGCCAACTATATAGTATCGAAGAATGCATATTCAGATACAAGTTGTAGGTCACTGAGTACTTTTCACTTACTGTTTTACGAATACTGCCAAGTTTGACATACTACTAATTTCACATACTCTTTTTCGCTTACTATATAGTATTAAAGTATGCATATTCGGATGTAAGTTGTAGGTCACTGAGTGCTTTTCACTTACTGTTTTATGAGTACTATAAAACCAACATCCTGCTAATTTCACACAGTGTTTTTCACCTACTATATGGTATGATAGTATGCATATATTTGGATGCAGGGACAGATGTGACGTAGCTAAAGCTTATTGGCTAATTTTAAAAAAGGGGATAAGGTCTTAGATATCTCCTGCTTAAACTTCCTTTTTCAATAGAAAATATATCAGAGGACAAGCATTTTACAAGCAATGCACCAAATGAAGAAAACTATGTGATTCAATTATAAATTTCATTCTACTATAAGCAGACACTGTTTAGAAACTGTTTCCAGGCAAACATACAGAAAAAATACAGACTTTGGTTGTTTTGCATCCTTTCACTCTCCTCTACGGCCATGTGATTCATCTAATTCCTCCTTCTCCCCCTTTCCTTCCCTGTTCTGTCTTTCCTGCCTCCCTCCTCCTCTCCAGCCATGGGCCATGGCCCTGGCTCCACGTGAAACCCGATACGCCACATTCATTATTTAGTCACCACGCAGTCACGTCGAGTGCCCACCACACTGCTCTCGCAACGGCCTCTTTATATCTCTCCCTCTCTCTGTATTCTTTCAGTGCTGCATGTCTGTCGGTTTGGCGTCTGTGGCGAGACTCAGGTGGGCGCTGAGTCTGGGCCAGCTGAGGAAAAGCAAGAAGACTTGTGAGGCAACGTTGAGGTTGAAGGGGGCTAAAGCTCAGGCATTGCTGGAAAGATATAGCGCCTTTCCCCCAACAATGCAACACTACTGTGGCACAGAATCTTAAACGTTCGCCAGCACTGGCCCGAGCCATGGGCGGCAAACACATCCCCGCTCACATGATCACACGTGCACCAGCCCACACACTCACACTCAATATCATTCAAGCGTTCCTGAACGAGACAAACTAAGACAGACATGTTTTAAACACACAGAGAAATATATGGACCAGACTTAACGGACTAAACTAGAGTGCTCCCATGACAACAGCTGGGCAGATGTTAACTCTGAACACTTTAATGGTTTAGCACTTCCAAATATCATGTTGTAAATCAAGGTTGCAGGTGTATTTTAAGTATTTACTGGATGAAACAACATATTTTCATTGCCAGGCAATTTTTTTTGAGTATATGATTCTTATTTTCTGTCAGAGGACAGTAAATAGAATAAACTCTTGTGGCTGATAAAGAATATAAAGTGTCAGACATCAAAATTGAATGCAACATTGCAATTTTCCTTTATGGAGAAGATAATCACAGAATGCATTGAGATTCAATACCCAAATATATTGGTAAAAATAATTTAAAAAGTACTATTTTGCTCAGTATTTATGTGTGAAATATATTTATGCATATTAAAGCATCATATTGTTAGCTTAGTAATATGCTAACATTAAACAGCTTTAGAACAGTTTTTTAACTAAAAAAAAAATGTAATTGTTATGACTTATGATGATTATTTTAAATTATAAATTGTAAACAGCATATTTTGAAATTAAATGTTAAAATGTAATGAAATTTTCCAGCAAAGTCTTTTTAATCTTTTTATATCTGCCATGGAGTTACATTATAGTTCTTTTTAAATAAATATAAATACATAATATTTTTTTTCTGACATGAATATTTTGCTAAATATATGTTGCTATTAAAATATTGGCAGAGCAAGTAAAAATCTGATAATTGCTCAAAAATCCTTACTGTTGAGACCAGCTTAAAGGGGTCATATGATGCGATTTCAAGTTTTCCTTTCTCTTTGAAGTGTTATAAGCTCTTGGTGCATAAAGAAGATCTGTAAAGTTGCAAAGACTAAAGTCTCAAATCCAAAGAGATATTCTTTATAAAAGTTAAGAGTCAACCACGCCTACCTAAAATGGCTCATTCTAAACATATTCTGTTACACCAAATACACAAAATAATGATCTTTAAAATAGCATCATATGACCCTTTTAATATTCTGTTTTGTGTTGCATTTCATGCATATAGCCTGCCTAATATAGAGACCTAAATGAAAATTTGAGTAAATATTCATTTGAAAACAATGCAACATGCATACTGCTGACTGCATGTAAAGATAAAATGCAACACTGTGGGTGTGTCTTGCACACAAACGCCTGAGAATTCACTGGTGGTGACCTTTGGCTTGTCACAACCCACTAGAAGTGACCCTAATACCCAAGCCTCTTTCAGAAGCCTAGCCCACAGGCAACCACTATGACGCCTGACCCACAACCTTTAACCCTAAATCTGTACAAACACTGGACCCTGACAAGGGGGTGACTGCTCGGTAGCGTGCGTTTCCAAGGTCATCATTCCTGCAAGGTGTTAACCAAAAGATCCACCATCTTAATCTGTGTTTATTGATTTTCCTATGAATAAGTTACCGCTCCAATCTGCTGAGGGTTCAGTTTCCACAGGTCAGTGATACAGTGGAGCTGTATTACTGACCTATGTGGACAAGATCACAGTTTCACTGTTTCCGTTCAATAAGCCTGAGCTAAAAATTGTGGATTGAAGGTTAAATTAAGTAATTGTGCCATTGTGCTCACCAAGACTGCATTTGTTTGTGACAAAATACAGTAAAAACAGTAATATTGTGAAATATTATTACAATTTCAAAAAATGTTTTCTAGTTTAATATATTTTTTTATATTTAATTTATTTCTGTTTGCAAAGCTGAATTTTCAGCAGCCGTTACTCCAGTCTCGACTGTCACATGATCCGCCTGAAATCATCCTAATATGCTGATATCCTTATAATATCCTTATAATATAATGTTCCTGTGGCTCAGTGGTAGAGCATTGTGTTAACAGCACAAAAGGTCATGGGTTCAATTCCCAGGGAGCACACATACTGGTAAAAAGTGTGTAGCCTGAATGCACTGTAAGTCGCTTTGGATAAGAGTGTCTGCTAAATGCATAAATTATTATTATATGCTGATTTTCTGCTCAAAAACAATTCTTATTATTAGTTGAAAGCAGTTTTTGCTTCTTAATATTTTTGAGGAAACCATGACACACTATCATTCAAAAGTCTTGGGTAAGTAAAAAAGAAAGAAAAAAACATTATACTTTTATTCAGTAAGGATGCATTAAATTGATCAGCAGTGACAGTAAAGACATTAACAATTGAGCATAATAATTGAGCAGCAAATCAGCATTTTAGAATGATTTCTGAAAGATCAGCTGGAGTAATTGATGCTGAGATTCAGCTTTGCCATCACAAAAACAAATTCTAATATATTAAAATAGAAAACAGTTATTTAAATCGTAATGATGTTTCACAATATTACAATTTTTACTGTATTTTTGATCAAATAAATGCAGCCGTGGTGAGCATGAGACTTTTCAAAAACATGAAAAAAATTACATATATCAATGACTAGATATAAATTAGATATAATAGATATAAATAAATAGATCAATAATGTCATATACTATAGAATTTCTCATTCTGTGAAAATTTTGGACCCTTTTGAACCCTGTTTCAGAAAGTGTCTTTGCTGATCTGTCTATTGCTTTCCATGACTTAATGTGTGCGCTGTATGCAGCCCTGCGGTCATGTGTACCTTCGCTTTGTGAGTGAGTGAGTGTGTGAATGTGTGTGTGTCGGGGTGTCAGATAGAGGTGCAGGGTGACAGCTTCTCTCTGTGTGTGCATACCAAGAAGAGACCGTCTCCCCCTTTCAGAGCACTGATACCACCATCATCTCAAATCAACCCTTCACTCTCTAATGCGACTGTCATGAGACACACACACACACACACACACACACACACACACACACACACATTTACTTACTTATCTAAATGGGGACATTGCATAGACTTTTATTGGTTTTATATACAGCTATATTTATAAATACCACATCCTAACCCTAACAGAAAATATTCTGCATTTTTACAATTAAACATTTTATAATTTATAGTGTTTTTTGTCCACAAAACATATTTAAGTAAATACAGACTCAAAATTTATATTTATATATTTACACTGTGAAAAACTGTGCTAATGTCAATTAAGTTGATTTATTCAAGTCAACAATATTAGACTATTTTATATGATTGAATCACCTTGACTACATTAGGTTACACTTCTAAGCATTTTAACACTTGCATGCTACAGACTAAATTAAATTAATTAAATTACACCAGAAAACCTTTTGTAACTTTAGAATCAATCAATTAATAATAAAAAACATTACTAAAAAGTAAAGTAGCCGTTGCTGGTTTAAGCTGGTCTAGATAGAGCTTAGCTGTTTTAGCTGGCTGGTCAGCTGTTCTTCCAGCCTGAACAGCTGATGAGCAAAACTCTTCTGAAACTAGCAAAACAGACCAGCTTGACCAGATAAAAGATCAAAAATATAAAAAAAAAATGACCAGATCAAAAATATCTTAATTTGTGTTCCGAAGATGAACGGAGGTCTTACAGGTTTGGATAGACATGAGGGTGTGAAATTAATGACAGAATTTTTATTTTTGGGTGAACTATCCCTTTAATGTAAGAGTGAAATGTAAACAGACAGTTCCTCGCAATTTCCTCACAGATACTTATGCTAACAAATGCTAACATGCAAACTCATTTACACGCATTAACACAGCTAAAATAAACGAACAATCAGTCATGCAGCTACATGCAAGCAGGGTTCTGAGATCTTGGCGTGAACGTGAGCATCAGTCCGGCGAGCCTCACGCTCCTAATTCTCCCGTGCTTCTTTTATTTCCATTCAGATGCAGTCTTCCTAAAATAATTCCCCACATCTCCAGTCAGTGAGGTGTGAGGTGGCAAAGGCCTTGACGGTCTGCACGCTACCTCCCCCCTCACTCTCCCCTCTGTTTTTATGGCTCTCTCTGAGATGCCAGCAATGCACCGTGAAAGCGGCAAAACACCCAGTACTGCAAGATCACTCCCTGCCTGTACCCTCTCTCTTAAACACGCACACACACACACTCCCTGTTACTTTACCATACACACACCAATACAATACACCTGTCAAACACAAACTTGAATATACGTTCAGTGCAAGTGCAGGCTTCAGTTAGCCCTGCAAAACGTGCTAGGATAGGTTAGACTGCAAGAAGCTGGCTGACCAAGTTAGTCTTGCTGGGTAAACTAGTCAAAAATCCCATGCTTATAGATGGGACTACATGTTCTAGTTAATGGTGATGAGATACTAAGCAGTCTAAATCAAAAAACTTTACTGGTGATACTATTCATCCTTCTAGGAGCTTACTGACCAAGTTAGTCTTGCTGATTAAGCTAGTTAAGACTCCTATGCTGATAGATAAGACTTCATGTTTTTATTAATGGTGATGAGGTGATAAGCAGTCTAAACAGCAAAACTTTAACGGTGAAACAGCCTTCATGAAGCTGGTTGGCCAGGTTAGTCTTGCTAGTTGAGTTAATAATTCCAAGCTCATAGATACAGTAGTATTACATTTTTTTTTTTTTATTGGGATGAGATGTTAAGTGGTCAGCATGCATGTGGCTGGTTGGCCAGGTTAGACATGCTTGTTAATTTAGTTAAGAATCCCATACTGATAGATAGAAATCCATGTTCTAATTAATGGCGATAAGATGTTGAGCAGTGTAAACAACAGTATGTTACTGGTAAAACTGGTTGGCCTACATGAAGCTGGCTGACCAGGTTAGTCATGCTGGTTAAGTTGGTTAAGAATCCCATGCTGACAGATAGGATTCTATGTTGTAATTAAGGGTGATGATGAGATAAGTAGTCTAAACAGCAAAACTTTACTGGTCAAACTAATCCGTCTGCATGAAGCTGGTGGACCAAAATAGTCTTGTCGGTTAAGCTAGTTAAGAATCAAGTGCTTATGGATAGGATTCCATGTTCTAATTAATGGTGATGAAATGTTATGCAGTCTAAACAGTAAAACTTTACTGGTCAAACTAATCAGTCTGCATGACGCTGGTGGACCAAAATAGTCTTGTTGGTTAAGCTAGTTAAGTGTTTAATACTTATAAATAGGATTACATGTTTTAATTAATAGTGATGAGCTGTTATGCGGTCAAAATAGCACAACATTACTAGTGAAACTGGTCGGCCTACATGATGCTGGTTGACCAAGTTGACCAAGCCGGGCTCACACTACTGCAGAAAGAGTTGGAGGTAATTAAACAGTACAATGAAACGTCGTATTATATACAAAATCTATGCATTTGTTACATTTATTTCTAGTTAGTTGATTTGATTAATTTGTGGCTTTTCGTGTCTGTTCATAAAGATGCATGATAAGAGTGTTTATACCATCTGCACTGTGATTGGCTGGATTAGTTCCACCTTGTCATTGTGTCGCTCACATTACGAGATCACGTGGCGATAATATCAAACAGGTTTGAAAATATCGTAGCATCTGTGATAGCTTGAGACAGGTTCAGATCACGTTGCTGACCTGCTCATACTTAACGAGCTTCGGCGACCGCAACGAGCACCGATTTGGTCACGATCCGGGGGTTTTGTCACAGACTGTGGAAATCTGTCTGTGACAGCAAAATCCAGCCAAAAATCCTGTAGTGTGAGCCCGGCTTTAGTCTTGCTGGTTAAGTTAGTTAAGAATTCCATGCTGATGGATTTGATTTCATGTTCTAATTAATGGTGATGAGATTCTAAGTGGTCTAAATGACAAAACTTTACTGGCGAAACTGGTTACTCTGCAAGAAGCTGGTTGACCAAGTTAGTCTTGTTGGTCAAGTTAGTTAAGACTGCCATGATAATAGATTGATTCCATTTTGTAATTAATGTTGATGAGATGAAAACAGGTTTAAACAACAAAATATAACAGGTCAAACTAATTAGTCTGCATGAAGATGATGAATCAAAATAATGTTGTTGATTAAGCTAGTTATGAATCCCTTGATTATGGATAGTATTCCATTTTCTAATTAATGTTGATGAGATGTTAGGCGGTCTAAACAGCAAAACATTACTTGTGAAACTGGTCGGCCTGTATGATGCTGGTTGACCTAGTTAGACTTGCTGGTTAAGTTGGTTAAGAATTCCATGCTGATGGATATGATTTCATGTTCTAATTAATGGTGATGAGATGCTAAGTGGTCTAATTGACAAAACTTTACTGGTGAAACTGGTCAGTCTGCAAGCCCTGACGAAAAATAAGTTTATTCAAGTGTGCTATTGGTATACTTCTTTTAAACTAAAAAATAGGAAAGTATACTTTTAGTCTACTTTTTATGTACTTCTCAGAAATGGGCTTTGTGTACTTCTCAGAAATATACTTAAAATGACATTTAAGTATACTTGACTTATAGCCTACTTAGAAAAAGTCTAAATATATTTGAGCTATACTTGTGTTCCTAGAATCCGTGTTTTCATTGTTATACTGTAGGGGGCGCTAGTACACATTTTCTGTACAGAATTTCCAAAAAACACAAGAGAAAAAGAAACTGAAACAACAGATGCTTCCACATGTAATCTAACACGATCATCAGACATAAAACAGCATCAAAACTGTGTAAAGTTGATGTAATGTCGACCAATGAAGAGGTAATAATAACTGTCAAGCTTTGGGGTGTTGATCGA
>NW_015536521.1:178479-197975 GCF_001515605.1 Sinocyclocheilus anshuiensis | reverse complement strand
TGAAGAGGTAATAATAACTGTCTCAAGCTTTGGGGTGTTGATCGAATATCTACGTTTTGATTATCGTTCTGAATCCAATTCATAGTCTTTTTTTCAGTTTTTTGTTCAAAATGTTATTTATTTTTTTTATTATTTATGAAACTTACCCACATTCAAGCTAGAATAAAATGTTTTTGTTTACAAGCAGATACCCTGTTCTTTCTTTTGGTTTTGTATGTTCAGATATTTATATAACAAAATATATACAAACCTAAATAGGGACATAGTAGTATACTTAAAGTATGATGTAAAGTTCACTTAAAGAAAACTTACGAGTATACTTGCAGTATAAAACTACTAAACTAGTAGTTTACTAAGACTATACTTCAAAGTGTACTAAAAATGCTACTACAAGTATTTAATTAGAAAACTATCAGTATTCATATAAGTTCACTTTTAGTATAGTTGCAGTACAAGCTAAAAATATTGTTGTAAACTAGTTGTGTACTTAAAGTTTACTACTGTTATACTTAAAGTATACTTAAAAGTATACTTTTATATACTAGAAAGTGGGCCAATTTAGTCCCAAGGAGTATTGAAATAGTACACTTACAAGTATACTACTAGTACACTGATATTTGTATTCTTGCTACATAAAGTATACTTAAAAATATACTTGAACTTTACTTAAGTATACTTAATAAAATAAACTCGAAGTATACTACTTTTTGGTAAGGGAGAAGCTGGTTGACCAAGTTAGTCTTACTAGTTAAGCTAGTTAGGACCCCCATGGTAATAGATTGATTCTATTTTGTAATTAATGTTTATGAGATGATAAGAGATCAAAACAGCAAAACTTTACTGGTCAAACTAATCAGTCTGAATGAAATTGGTGGACCAAACTAGTCTTGTTGATTAAGCTAGTTATGAATCTGTTGATTGTGGATAGGATTCCATGTTCGAATTAATGGTGATTAGATGTTATGTGGTCTAAATAGCAAAACATTACTAGTGAAACTAGTCGGTCTACATGATGCTGGTTGACCAAGTTAGTCTTGCTGGTCAAGTTGGTTAAGAATTCCATGCTAATGAATATGATGTCATGTTCTAATTAATGGTGATGAGATGCTAAGTGGCCTAATTGACAAAACTTTACTGGTGAAACTGGTCGGCCTGCATGACAAAGTTAATCTTGCTAATTAAGACTCCCATGGTAACAGGTTGGTTCTATTTTGTAATTAATGTTGATCAGATGATAAGAGGTTTAAACAGCAAAACCTTACTGATAAAGCCAGCTGACCAAGTTAGTCTTTCAGGTTAAGTTAGTTAAGACCCACATGCTGATAGATAGCATCTCAGGACCATGAATAAGACAATGAAATTCTAAATAGTTAAAATGGCAAAACTGTATTGTTAAAGTCGGACTGTGTGACACTGACTGATGAGGTAAATCTGCTGGTTAAGCTAGTTAATAAATCTGGTGGGGACAACAGTTCACAAGCATTTAAAGCACAACATACTTGTATTTTGGTGATCACCATGCAGTGCTGGTGTACTGGTGTCCCCACCAGGTTGCTTAACCTACTTAACCAGCTAGAGTGTTTTGGTGGTAACCAAAAAGCTTCATGCAAGCCAAGATCCAGGTCACAAAGTTTTTGCTGGGTATGCAGAAGTGTAAATGTCAACTCAATTGCCATTTTAGTATAAAGTATCAATTCTGTTAAAAGCAGTGCCAATACAACCAAATCACACTGGTTAACTGGAGTCCTGATTTTTAGATTACTTTGTATGTTTTACAAAAGTGTACAGAAAATTGCAAAAAATAATAAATAATTGAATACCCTTTTCTATTTATTTAGCAAACAAAACTAACCAAAAGGCTCTAGTGTTGGGTAATTTTTAGCACAACATCTAGTAACTAACAACTTCACTCTCAAAAGAGAAATATCAATCAATGTTACTGTATTACAATATGTATTATATACAGTATGATGACCTCGTCTACAAAACCTAAACAATCAGACTTTAATGTGGCATTAATCTGTAGCCAACAATATGCAACATCTATCCATTTAACTTGTATTCACAAATTCGAAAAAGAAATATGAATTGATGTGTTGTGCTCTGTTTGGTTTCCACTGCGCTGTTTCAACTCTGTCTAGTAGCAATAAAACAGCAGGTGCTTCTCAGACGCTTAGTGCAAAACTATTCCCATCATGATAGGCACTCGAATTAACATCTATTTAAGAAACCATAAACCGGCAGCGCTTTATGTTTTAGACACATTTTAATCACAGGGGCTCCCCGAGACGCCATCAGACGTGACCTTGTTTGACTCCACACTGACTGGACAGCTGGGGGAGCAGACGTGGCATGGAATTATTCAACCATTTTTAATGACTGAAACGTTAGTGACACAGCACCACCCTGCCATTATTATTCTTACGGATGGTGTGTCAATGAGTCTGTAATCAGCAAACAAAACAACAACCAAAAAAATAATAATAAATTGATTTAAAGGTTTTATTTATGTGGAAGACATCAAATGGACAAATCTAAAATCCCTGTGAATATAGCAGATGTCAGTTGAAAGGAAACATGAGTACCTTCAAACTAATTTAATCCTTTGTCCCTTTCTTATCTAAAAAAGAGCCTAATACATATTAGGCACAGAAACATCAAACATGAGGAGTGTGAAAAGAAAAAACTATATATAATAACTGGAGACACAAATGAACAGGCTGTAACTCTATTTCAGTTCTGATAGACAAGCAAGAGTCACAACAGATCAATTCATGTCAAACTCTAATTAAATTGAAACTATATATATTTCAGGATGTACAATATTTGACCTTTTTATTTGCACCAGATTTGCTTTGTTTGTGGAAATCTTTTATTAATTACACTACCTGTCTTTTTTCATGTTTTTGAAAGAAGTCTCTTATGCTCACCAAGCCTGTATTTATTTAATCAAAATGCAGTAAAAACAGTAATATTGTGAAATATTATTACCGTTTAAAAGGGCTGTTTTCTGTTAGAATATATTTTAGAATGTAGATATCTATTTCAAATAAATGCTATTCTTTTGAATTTTCTATTCATTAAAAAAAAATTTAAATCATGAAAAAACTGTATTCTACACAAAGGTTTTCACAAAAAATATTATGTAGCACAACTTAAACATGGATAATAATAAATGTTTCTTAAGCAGCAAATCAGCATATTAGAATGATGTTTAAAGGATCATGTGACACTGAACACTGTGACTGGAGTAATGCCTGAATGCTGAAAATTCAGTTTTGCCATCACAGGAATGAATTACAGTTTTTCAATTTTCAAATAGAAAACAGTTATATTAAACTACTAATATTTTTTTGCAATATTACGATTTTTACTGTATTTTTGATCAAATATGTGCTTCTTTCAAAATACGACAAAATGTTACTGACCCCAAACTTTTGAATGGTAGTGTATGTGGTGGTTGGTTAACATTATGTTAACTATGTGAAAACTATGACTATGTGAAAGAGCAAATTATTGATTAAAGAGTATAAAGACAAACATGAAAACATTTGCAATGAGGTTCAGTAAGTTAACGTTAAAAAATTATGCAATTGAATATGAACTAACAATCTGAATACTTCTACAGCATTTATTAATCTAGGCTAATGTAAATTTCTACATATACTGATGCATCTTTAACATATACAAACATTAATAACAATAAACAATAATATTTTCACGAATCGACATTAAACTAGATTACTAAGTGCTGTAAAATTGTTGTAGTTCATTACCAAATGCATTAAATAATGTTGACAAACTGAACCTTATAGTAAATTCTTCAATTTTTTTCTATGAAATAGCATGCACTGATAATTTACAATAAGACCAGGAATGTGAATTAAGCAAATGGGGTTAATTCTGATTTCAGGATGACTTTAAAATAAATAATATGTGAAATATATCCAGCACAATTCGAACACTATTCAAATTTGTACAATCCGAACAACTCGGGTTGACATCAGCAAGAAGTTTGTAGGACCATCAGCCCCCACTGATGAGAGAGAGGAGGGGTGGGCTGTTCGTCACTGACACCTGGTGCTCCAGATGACAGCCCTGTGGCCAGATGGATTACGTCGTACATAAAAACACAAAAACACATTCACATATACGTTCACATCATGCCCACGCTACATCCTTAAACATACCACCTCGATACGATTCTTGATCTTAACAAAAGCAGCATCTCTCAAACCACCATTCCATCTCAAAACTGAACTAATGAATGCAGGGACCTATAAAAGCGGCCATACCGGAGGGCGTTATGTCTCTGAGGAGTGTCCTAGTAGTGTCAGGGAGGCAGGATGTGGGAAGAGTGACGTGATGCCGCAGTGGGGGGCAGATTAGAACAAACCCCATGGTGCATGTCTGGCCGTATCTCCCTGCCCCGCTACTGTCAGTGCCACCTGTCACCCCAAAGCCTCATCTCCCAACCTAACCCTCAGCAGACACCGCCACCGTGTACAAAGTTCACCCAAATTAGAAGCAAGGAAGGTTATTACGCTTTCTGGCCACAAAACATTCTGTCTGTAACATTAGCGAACAAATGCAACTTAGTAAGTTCACAGAGTCTCAGTATCGTTTACCTCCAGTGCAGCAGACGGTTTCTTCTTGAGCTCCTCACACTTGCGGAACTTGCAGATCTGGTGGCCCGTCTTCCGGTTCCGGCAACTGCTGCACTGCTCGCAGTTAATCCTGCGCCGGCAAGGTGGGCACATCCCGCAGCGTTTCCTTTTCTTCTTCCCGGAGCTAATGGCGGAGGCCAGCTCACTTTGCACTGGGTACTCCGTCAAGCCGGCCATGTGCAGTGCGCTGTCGGCGAGGAAGACTCCGGCAGGCGTCATGATGAACAACCCCGGGTTGAAGGGGAAGCCGCCGCTGCCCACACTGTACGGGAAGTCTGTGTGACCCCCCACCGTGTCGGCCACCGGTGTGTGAGCGTGGGAAGGGGGGGCGGGGTTGGGGAGGGGACGGGGGCTGGCGAGGGAGGAGCCAGGCAGCGCTCGCAATCCGCTCAGTGCCCAGGTAAGGGTGGAGCCTCCCCTTAATGGGCAAAACGGCCGGCCAGTGGCAGGCAGACCCCGATGCCCTTGACTCTAGACTTCAGCCCTCATCCACATCTTTCCGCCGGCAACCTGTAAACTAAGACACAAAGACAGAAAGAGAGGGAGAGAAGGAAAGATGTTGAAAGCATTCTGATTCTTAAAAGAGACCTTGACAACAAAAAAACTGAGAACAGTGAGCGGCGATTTGGGCCTTTCTTTCGCATGGCTCCAACATTTTATTGAGTGCTGTACGATGCCCCTACTGTGCCTGGGAAATCAATATGTACATTTATCTTCAAACACTATGTAGACAGAGTAAAGCATGATGGGCAAATGAGATGTGCATGAAGAGTAGCACAGCCAGATGCTGTTACAAAAAGCACCTTGAATAATAAAAAAAATGGCAAAAAAATAAACCATGAAAACATTATTTCACAATTATTAATTTTCCACAGCAAATTGGTTTACTTTTCAGAAAAGCATGACTTTTTGTTTCTGTAAAAGATGAGACAGAGTTGCTTCACTCAAGGTAAAGCAGACAGTACAACATACTGTACAGTAAGCTTGACTGAAGGAACCAATTAACTTCTCTTTATCAAGATAGCGTGTGTATCATAGAGAATGAATAAAATCAATTTTAGTGTGAATAAATCAAAGTCCCAGGCAACTTCAGTCAACTTCTCAATGAAGTCAATCCCTCTTAAAAGTGTGATATTACCTGTGCAAGCATAAACCCAATCAATTGTCTGTTATTTCATTCATTTATTCACTGCAGTAACAGTGAGAGTACAGGAAGAATTCTCTTTGAAACAATGTACTACTCACTTTGAAGGGCAGAGCACATGAAGTAAGTACTCTGAAGGGTGCAGAGCATTACTCTCCCATATGTATACTTTTGCTACATATTTCACTGCCACTTTATTTTGAATCTGAATGTTATGATACCCTTGATAATCTATAATAACATATAGCTGCTGTGCTTGTTATAAAGATGTAAAGAGGTCATTCTACAAAACAGGTGCGATTTGTGTAAATGATGCATCAGCTATCTATTGTTGAATGACTTCAACAATGAACAGGGTATGCCATCTTTTACTATGTGCTAATATAGATATGTCTCTAAACAGAACATTTTTTGTGTGGTTTTTCTTTCCACTTCTTGTTGTTTTAGCAAATATCCACATTTTGATCAAACAAAATAGATGGAAATGAAAGCTATTTTGTTTTAATCTGCTCTCTGTATACAGTATTTAGATTTTAGTTTTAGAACCCACGTTATATGTCAGCCCTGTTACCATCATGTTTTGTGCCTAAACTAATGACTTCATAAATCCAAAAAACTTTCTTATAAGACATCATATTTTCAAGAAGTTAACTTTCCAAGGACACTTAATGTGTTCTCCTTTTTATCATTATACTTTTAAGAATAGTCCCCAATTTTAAAATGTCAACCATGCTACCATGTTTTTTAATAGTAAATAGTTGATAACTGACAAGTGAATGTCTGTAGAATTATCAAAATTGAGTTCTAAGAAGCACATATGTAGTTTCATGACCTTGAGTGCAAGGCTTGTAATGTCCAAAAAAAAAAAAAAACTGTCAACCCTGTTACCTCCCCAAGGGCCTAATTATATCCTAGAGTGTTTTATCCCAGAATTATTCAAATGTATTAACGGTAGTTTAATATGGCACTGTGTAATTTATTAACACTTTATCTATTAGAATGTTTAAACTCTCTGAGAAATGTACTTTTAAAATCACATTAGCAAACTTGAAAAGGCGCCTGTTTCGTAACATAATCCGAAGAGACCCGCTGTCAATCACGCAGTGAAATATGAGACACGACAGAATGCCGCTGAACGACCGGACACAGAATTTTACCTCATGACACAAAAACTCAACTCTTGTTTTTTATTGGCTGCCCCCAGTCCACAACAGAGACATCCACAAACACCCACACATACAACCCCACTGAGAAAATCTGAGGAAATGGCCGGGCCAGTCCTTATAAGGGAAACAAAGGGACAGGGAGGGAGAGAGGAGAGGATAGGGGGCGGTGGAGGGGATCTACGCAGTGTGTGGAAATTGGAAGGCCAGAATTAGTGGGAGGTAAAGCTTCAAAGGCAGGAGCGCAGCCCCCGCATTCTCCCCAGCTCAGGGGTCTGTGGCGCCAGCGGACCACAGCCAGCCTCTTTCTCTCTTTTGCTCGCTCGCTCTCTCTCTCTCTCTCTTTCTCCTTCCCAAACCAGGGGCCACACTGCACCAGGCTGCTTTACCTCACGCCTGCCAAACCTTTCCCGCCGCACACATCTCTTGCTGGGTCTGTGGAAGCACCCAACCTTCAAGTCCCAAAAGCGCTGAAATTACATAGCAGCGTTTTCATTCAGTATTAGCAGCAATGACTCACTTCCCATCCAAAGCTAAGGAGAAAAACATGTCTCTAACGGACCATGCTAGCTTGCCATGGACAGCCCGTGGTTTCTCTTTTATCCTGGCTTGGAATGGCAATATGGCACATCTCAAATCCGTTCCACTCTTATGGTTGCTGCACCAAGCCAACAGTTGGCCACACACCACCACACACCAAACGTTATCCTAGCAGCGTGTCGTAGTCCATCCCCATGATGTACACTCTTATCTGTGTTATTGTTTTGTTTTTGAAATTCAGGTTATGATATGCTGTAATCCAAGACCAGTGTATGCTACCATTCTAAAGCTTTCTTTTTTAAAAGAAACAAATACTTTTAATCAGCAAGGATGCTTTAAATTTATTAAAAGTGATAGTGAAGACACATACAAAATATTTCTATTTCAAGTACATGCTGTTCTTTTCCCCTTTCAAAGAATCCAGTAAAAATGTTTTTCACAAAAATATTAAGCAGCACAGCTGTTTTCAATATTAATAATAACAACAAATGTTTCTTGAGCAGAAAATCAGCATATTATAATGATTTCTGAAGGACACTAAAGGCTGGAGTAATGATGCTGAAAATTCAGCTTTGCCATTACAGAAACAAATTACATTTTAAAATATAATAAATTAGAAACAAATATTACTGGTTTTACTGTATTTTGTTATTAAATATATGCAGCCTTGGTGAGCATATGATATTTTTTCCAAAGCCCTGAAACATCCTACCAACCCCAAACTTTTGTGTAATGTTTAGTTAAAGTCAAAACACAAAATGTGTACGAAAGAGGCAGAGCGGCCAGTCAGACAGGGTAAGAAAAAGACAAGGGACAGGTGGCTCAATGTTAGCACTACTTGCTTAATTACTGTTCCCAAAGTAACCATTAGGGTGATGGAAATGGGCCCACAAAATGACTTAGCAAATAAGCCCACTGGACATAAATGAATCGATTTGCTTCCTCCTGTTTTGAGAAGTTTTTTTCCGTTAGGAGTAAATTCAGTCACACAGCTTCCCAGTGAACCGGATGCTATCTACGGTAAAACGCCACCATTGATCTCAAAGCAAATAAAATGCAAACACAGTGTGTGATGGTTACTAAGCATTGTCCGTTCTCTGTAGTTTGTTGTCTCCATCTGTTCCTGTAACATATGACCTGTGTTTGCAGAGGTCTCGTAAAAGCTGAAATAAGTGAATTTGTCTGTCGCTGCCTCCACATCGGTTCCTGTCAATCATAGTAACCTCTTCAACATCAGGTCCACCTTTAAGTTAAACTATCTTCCAGCTTCTCTACACCTGTGTCACAGACCTCACTGAGGACTCAAGTGAAATGATGTTTCCTCTGACCCTTGGATTTTATCAACCTCTCCATCTACAAATGTGTGACTCCCACATTCTGTCAACCACGCGCACTTCAATCTCTTCCAACATTTTTGTCTAATTAAGTCACAAATTTTTCGAATTAAGTCAAATTATTGTTATTGCAACACTCTCATTTCTTTCATTCCTCAATGACAGTATTTTATTTCCACCACATATAATTACCATGCATTTTGCATGTGTATAAATCCATCAAAATTTACTAGCTATGCTATTACAATGACCAGTACCAGCAATTTGTCTGTCCACACTGAACTCCAAATGGCTGCATGATGTGACACAATCTCAGAACATAATTCATGTTTAAGGTACAGTTATGAAGGTATGTTTTTGGAACAACAAATGACATTTCAAAGCAGTACAAGGCCACAGAAATAGAAATAGGGATGCACAAAATGGAAATTTAAGGTGATATTGATAATATTTATATTTTCAAAGCCAATAAGCAAAACATTGGAAAGATACGACCTCAAGATCAATCTACCTATTGTAAGACTGAATGCTCACCTTAAAAGTCCAGATTCAAACTGCACATTGAAAACTGCTTTAAATGTTAAAAAATTGTGCAAGAAAGAAAATGTCATACAGTAATTGAACAGTAAGATTTTTAATGTTTTTTAAAGAATTATCTTCTGCTCACCAAGCCTGCATTTATTTGATCCACAATACAGAAAAAGCAGTAATATTGTGAAATATTTTTACTATTTAAAATAACTGCCTTCTATTTGAATATATATTAAAATGTAATTTATTCCTGTGATCAAGGCAAAATTTTCAGCATCATTACTCCAGTCTTCAGTGTCACATGATCCTTCAGAGATTTCTTCTGTTCAAAAAACATTTTATTATTATTATTATTATTATCATCATCATCATCATCATCATCAATATTTAAAACAGTTGAGTACATTTTTTTCAGGATTCTTTGATGAATAGAAAGATCCAAAGAGCAGCATTTATCTGAAATAAAAAGCTTTTGTAACATTATACACTATACCATTTAAAAGCCTGGAGTCAATATATATATATATATATATATATATATACTGTATATATAATTTTTTTGGGGGGGTGATAGAAATTAATATTTACATTTATTTAGCAAGGATGTTTTAAATTGATCAAAAGTGAGGATAAAGACATTTGTAATGTAACAAAAGATTTATATTTCAGATAAATGCTGTTCTTCTGAACTTTCTATTCATCAAAGAAAACTGAAACATTTTGACTCAGCTGTTTTCAACATAATAATAATAATAAATGTTTTTTGAGCAGCAAATCAGAGTATTAGAATGATTTCTGAAGGATCATGTGACACTAAAGACTGGAGTAATGATGCTAAAAATTCAGCTTTGAAATCACAGGAATAAATTACATTTGAAAATATATTCAAATAGAAAGCAGTCATTTTAAATAGTAAAAACATTTTACAATATTACTGCTTTTGATGTATTTTGGATCAAATAAATGCAGGCTTGGTGAGCAGAAGAGAATTCTTTAAAAAACATTTTAAAAAAATCTTACTGATAAAAACATATCTTATCTTAACTTATCAACTTTTTAAATATTAAGACAGATAAGGATAACAAAAAAAAAGTCTTTATTGGCTAAAACAGACTGACCGCTAATATACTGTGCATCTCTAATTGGAAGTGATCAACAAAATGCCCTGTCAAACTTCTCTGGTTAGGCAGAATACGAATGGATTTACACGGAAGAGATCATTTTTTTCGATTGTCCCTTTATCGCATTGCGTCATTTATGTGTCGTTATCTGCATTTATTTGATACAAAATACAGCAAAAGCAGTAATACTGTGAAATATTTTTACTATTTAAAATAACTGCCTTCTATTTGAATATATATTAAAATGTAATTTATTCCTGTGATCAAGGCAAAATTTTCAGCATCATTACTCCAGTCTTCAGTGTCACATGATCCTTCAGAGATTTCTTCTGTTCAAAAAACATTTTATTATTATTATTATTATTATCATCATCATCATCATCATGTGACACTAAAGACTGGAGTAATGATGCTAAAAATTCAGCTTTGAAATCACAGGAATAAATTACATTTGAAAATATATTCAAATAGAAAGCAGTCATTTTAAATAGTAAAAACATTTTACAATATTACTGCTTTTGATGTATTTTGGATCAAATAAATGCAGGCTTGGTGAGCAGAAGAGAATTCTTTAAAAAACATTTTAAAAAAATCTTACTGATAAAAACATATCTTATCTTAACTTATCAACTTTTTAAATATTAAGACAGATAAGGATAACAAAAAAAAAGTCTTTATTGGCTAAAACAGACTGACCGCTAATATACTGTGCATCTCTAATTGGAAGTGATCAACAAAATGCCCTGTCAAACTTCTCTGGTTAGGCAGAATACGAATGGATTTACACGGAAGAGATCATTTTTTTCGATTGTCCCTTTATCGCATTGCGTCATTTATGTGTCGTTATTGGAAAAACCCATATTGATTGACCACTCTTCTGAGTATTGGGTGGCATGTGTTTGTCTTATTGTTTGTGGTCCTAAATGGAAGCCAATTAAATTACAAAATATTCAAGATAGTTCTATTGAGTGTCTAATGTGGTTGATGAAGTCATGGAAATATTGGTCCTTTTCCTGGGGTTTGACTTTCATGTTAAAAATGACTTAACAAATGGGGTAGATGACTCAGGGTACAGCAATAGCTGACGCAGATGTCGTGAGGTTCAGGCTCAGCTGAGGGGTTGAAAACTTTTAATGCACCTGATTGTGCGCCGCGTTTTAAGAGGTGTATGCCGTACCTCAGGCCACACACTGCATTCTCTCCTTTGCGGCAGCACAATGCCTCACTCACAGCTGTAAAGATGGCAAGCCAGACCCCAATGCAATTAACCTAGGCCCATTCAAAAGCATGGTTATGAATGATTGTAATGCTTTGTATTCATTCAAATAGAGCTTGTGTAATCAGACCCTTAACCATGTAATCAGCATCTCAGTAGAGGAAACATAATGACCCATTTATAGCTAATGTGGAATGTCAAAGCTGCGAAATATTAGAGAAAAAGGCATGAAGTCAGATGAGTCAATAAATAAAGCAACTGAAAGAATAATCAGACTGAGAATAAACTGTCTTAGGCAAGACCATCATTCACAGATAAATTCATCCCGATCTCATCTGTCATATGGTCAGAATCAGTTCAGCTGATTAATCATTCATTGGTTGCATCTGTCAGTCGCCTCACACGAAAGTCAGATATAAATGTAAGAAACGCTTTTTTTGTTCCACCCTTAAAGTGAAAGTAATATAATAAATTGGTGTCAGAGATTGCCAAAATACATCAGTCTGATCAATGCAGCTCTCTAGTGTGTTAGCGCGCCTCTTTACTCTTCATAATCAATAATGTTTGACTGCTTACGGGTGACAAGAACGGGGCTGTACTGTAACGGCAATCTGCAACATTACCTCATATGATCTAAAAACAGAAATTAAACCATTAAAAGTGAGGATGGAATATAAATAGCTCTTTCCTAAAGCTGTCATTAGGTTACATAAACTACAATATCCTATTTTGTTGATATTAGCCTTTGAGGATATTATTCTTTGATCAAATGGAATGAGTAATGGCCTTGGACTGACAAGAGGGGATTCGTTTTCAAATGGAGGTTGAGAGGTCAAAAAACTTACAGCTGAATAGGAAAAGGCAACACCGACCAGACAACATGGAAAAGCACGCAAAGTTGAGAGAAACAGACATTGTTGTCGTTTTTGTTATGCTATAATGACAGCTGCTAGTACTGATGCTAGCAAACAGTCTGATTGTTTTGTGAAACCATCAACTAGCTAAATGCTGAAAAAGGCTACTTTTGGAAACTGTATGTGACTAGCAAGTCATCAGATTTGCTTTGCTATAATATGTGTAAAGGATATGATCAATTACTGCAGATGCTAATACTTTCGGAGCTCATACTGTTAACATTTGACTGACTGAAGCTGTGCTAATGTTCTGATCAATCTGAGCCAATCTGGCGCACAGTAATGACATGATGGCACAGAGTAACAATTTGGGGTTTCATCTCTTCCTCTCTCACTGTCTTTGCAGTCAAGGATAGAAAATATTTCTAAAATATTAAGATGCCAAAAGCAAAATGTGCCCAAATGTGTAAAATAAATCTGATAATGTTGATTTGGTCAGCATTTATTAATTGGATAACTGCAATACCCTGGGTGTCAAAAAGTATAAAAGATAAAAGTAGTGTGGCTGTGATAGCCGCTACGCTCATATTCAGCAGAATCATTAATGTACTAAAGCACAAGATAATAGCTGCATAAAGATGTGTCTGGAGAGTTTTATGACTGATATCGCTAGATTAAAAGGAAGGAAGTCCAGTAATGGCTAATTACACCCAAACAGCAATTTGAGAGGATGGTTTTGGAAATATTAAACTTTGCTTCCTGTAAATATTGTACAGCAGTTTTGGACCTACATGTTTTCTCTTATTTAGGTTTGCTTGGTGCAGGGTTTCTCTCACCCCAGTCGAAAATGGAAAACTTTTCCTCTCTCACTGTCTTTGCAGTCAAGGATAGAAAATATTTCTAAAATATTAAGATGCCAAAAGCAAAATGTGCCCAAATGTGTAAAATAAATCTGATAATGTTGATTTGGTCAGCATTTATTAATTGGATAACTGCAATACCCTGGGTGTCAAAAAGTATAAAAGATAAAAGTAGTGTGGCTGTGATAGCCGCTACGCTCATATTCAGCAGAATCATTAATGTACTAAAGCACAAGATAATAGCTGCATAAAGATGTGTCTGGAGAGTTTTATGACTGATATCGCTAGATTAAAAGGAAGGAAGTCCAGTAATGGCTAATTACACCCAAACAGCAATTTGAGAGGATGGTTTTGGAAATATTAAACTTTGCTTCCTGTAAATCCTTAAAATCTTTCAATTATAGGCATAGATTCTCCTCTAATTTCCATCTGCCATATTCAGCAATTATTTTTCATATGTGACAGTTAGTGTATCTGTACACACATGTTATATTGTTTTATGTTGGCACTGGTACAAGTTATGAAAATGATATCTCGGCTGATTAACTGGAAGAAACATTCAGTATGTCTCTGCAGCAGGCTATTTAAACATTTATGTTAACTGACAAAATGTATTAATTTATGCATATTTAGGTTTGCAAGGTCTCTAATGGTAATATGTCATGGGAAGCTGTTTGCAAAGACTTTTGCTTATGTCTCCTCCCTAGGGACAAACACACGACTAATTGGTCCTCCCCCTATTGAATAACAACTCTAACATGGACAATTCTGCAGTGAACAAGAGTTTTACGTTTTTAAAGTATCAGCTATGTAAAGTATCATTTTGTCATTCTGTGTCCTGTAGTTTTTCTGAGGACAAAATAATGACTATCATACATTTTTACCATGATTTACAGAAAAAAAATGTCATTCAGTGTAACAACCAAAAAAATCATGTCAGGCATATTTAGAACAAGAATAATTACATTTACATTTAGTCATTTAGCAGACGCTTTTATCCAAAGCAACTTACATTAAAAGACTATTTAAGGATCACAGTGCAGCCCCAAAATAGTAGCTAACTGTCCTTTTAAGTCTTTACCAAGCTTTGCCAATATCCCTCAAACCACTAGGTTTTACCCATTTACCAGCAAGACTTTTTAAAAAATATAATCAAATTTAGTATGATCACAGGGTTTCTCTCACCCCAGTCGAAAATGGAAAACTTGGGGTGGAACTCAAACCTGGAGTTCGTTTGGAACTATTTTCACTAATGCAGTTTATTTTGTAAAAATCAGCATCTATCTATCTATCTATCTATCTATCTATCTATATGCTTACAGTCATTATATAGCCTATAAAATACAGTAAACATATAATATATAACCTATGTTTGTTATCCATTTATTTAAAAAAAAAAAAATTGAGTCAATCAGCCAAAAACACTAAACTTCTAATATTTGTAAAATGTCCAAGACTAATTAAAAGTAATGGATAAACCATTGCCATTGAACAGCTGCAGCCTCAAAGAGGAGGAAAAAAATCACTGCGAGGTTACTTCGCAACGTCACGCAGGCAGATATCGAGTAATTCAGGTAATGCGGAGTCCAACGTAACATCTCCCTCAAGACACGCACACACCTATCTATCTCCCCCTGCCGCTGTCTTTCTTCCTCACACCGCTTCACACACACACACGCACACACACACTCACTCACGCATGCATGCTCTCACACGCAAGCACTACACACGCACACACTTGCGCACAAGATCCAGCGGACGTTGACAATAATTAATGTTTTCCGAGCTCGCTCCGCCAGATGTGGACTTTGCCGAGCGGCGTCCCGAGCATTTGCATAGCTCAAAGTTAAATGCGCTTGAAAACTTCTCCAACTCTTTGCGTCATGGCGAACGTTAATGACTGGCAATCACACAAACAGTGCGTGCATGAGCGCCGCGCGCTGTCGGCCGCGGACTGCAGCAGTAAATCCCCGCGCGCTCTCCGCGGCGACATCAGCCTGATGATATCCTCTCGGCGAACAATGAAGCGCACATTTTTGGCTAATCCTTCCGCGATGAGTTCAACAAATCACCATAAATCACGAGCGACTAAACAGCAAATTTGAAATACAGTGGAAAAAAACCCTTTTGTATTTTACAATATACCGTTATATTAACGACCACCGCGTTTTAGTAACGCACAGGTGTACTGCTGCTGTAGACCAAAAGTTCCGCGTCTATAACATAACGCATCATCAACTACAATACCACCTGTCGTTACATGCTGGAGCAACTATCATAAACGTCATCGGCATCATAATTTTACTAGCAAATTATCCACGAGAGTGTTAAGTTTGTACAGCCCACCGCAGCATTGAAATACGATTAGAATTTGTGTATTCTGTCAATTGTTTAGATGTGATACTTGCGTTCTGAAGCACCAAAGCAATATTACTTCCTGGGAAGCGTAATCGCGTTTCCATAAAGACAATACAGCACAAATCTGCGGGAACGGGTCAACATCGTCCAGTCGCTAAAAATATGTGTCGGATCTTAATTTAATTTGGCATTAGAGCGGCACAAAAATACCTTTTGTCTAGACTCAATTATCTGAAACCTGGGTCTCTGCGGTGCCAGTGTACGGTCTGCAGCAGCACGACTGACAATGTACGGCACAATCATTCCCCCGTTCTCCCAGCCAACAAGATCGTTAGGAAGATGACATCCCAACTTTGAGCAGACTTCAACAAAGTATGATTCCCCCCCTTTCGATGTATCTGCATATTTGCAAACACTGGCCCCTTTTTTATTCGCACCTACCAAGGCAGATCCGAGCAGAGGGGAGGGCTTCCACTGTCCGAGCGCCCCTTCTCCAAGCCTGTCGTAGAGATTGATGGCAAAAAGAAGGGAGAAAAAGCTTATTCTCCACTTCCAGAAATCATGTAGCCTTCGACCGAGCCGAGCGCGCGAGGAAGAGAATAGTGAATTATTGCTAAACGTACTTTCTGGGAAGCTGAGCGTGTGGGCTCACCAACCTTTCGATTCTCGCAATCCCACCTCTACATCCAGAAGAACATGCAAACACATTTCATAGATTTTTGGAGCTTCACGTAAAAACCGAACTGGACTTTCGGCGACGCTGAGACGGAGAAAACGCACAGCTTAACAAAGACATTTCGCGTCACGCAGCGCTTCTTTTTGGCGACGTTTTAAATGTCGAAGCAGAACGCGTAGGGTGTTTATCGATGCGCAGGAACATTGTGAAAGATTTGAGGGTTAATGTTACGGACGGAGATTTGTGGCGGCTCGGTCCCCCTTTGCACTGTGCAGCCTGTGATTTTTTTTCTCTAGGATCAAAAGTTGATATGTCGTCATACCGCTTTAAGACTGAACTTCCCTTCAACACATTCATATTTACCATCAAACAATGTCAGAAGGATGCACGTGGTGACTGCATGACTTTGTAATCCTAATGTTTGGTTTCATTTCGAGATAGTTTTCTGTTACTCGGAGGAATATATTATTATGGAAAAATAAAGTATGAAAGTTCCAAACATGTCTGCGCTTTTTGAAACTTTATGTAAATCATTATATATATATATATATATATATATATATATATTGTATTAATTAATATTTAGTATCAGTGGAGCTCCAAGCAAATTCCACAGAGATAGGCTACTAGCAACATCTTATGGGCTGTCATTTTATTTTAATGCTTGATGCTCATTTTTGGCCCAGTTCTGAGGTTATTGAAAAACCCATTAAAGATGCCTTTCATTGTTTTTTCCCCAATAAATAAACAAACACTTTAATCTTCTACAATCGTCATGTTTTTAATTTGTGAATTAAAATGATTTTTTTCTGATTTTAATTGTTGAGCTTAAAGTAAAAAAACAACTAAATGTCCTTTGTGTAGTCAACTGATTGTAAATAAGAGAAAAACTTTCAAGAAAAGGCTGTATTTTTATGGGGAGAAAAACAATTCTTGCCATAAGTATAGTATGACACAATATTTTCATATTATTTATTTGTCTAAATTTAGCATTGTTGCAATTTTGTTTTAAAATATTGTTAATTTTTTCAAAACGTGATGTCAAAGTCAGTGTGACATAACCAACATGCAAGTAGCCATTTTGCTGTCATGTGACAAGAAAAATATATAAAACAGGGAGGACCCCTTTAGAGCCCTCATAACTGTCAAGGTCATTCAGTGTTTAAACATATTACTTATTTAGACAATTTATAAAAGGCATGTTTAGTCCAGGTAATATGAAGCATCTTAAGAAAGCCCCTGACTTTTAATCTAACATTTTAGATATTTTAAGTAAACGTTTTATTAATGTTTAAGTTATAGGCTACATTATAAGTTGTTAAAGGTGTACACACAAGTGTATTTAATGTGCAAGTGAATTATTTACTTTTTACTTGATGGTTACACCACTTGATATTTAATAATTTATTTTATTAGGTATTATTATTATTAGTAGTAGTGAGTTATTAGAAATTTTAAATAAATAATAAATAAATTTGTAGAAAGTGGTAGCCTAACCTTTTGGTATGACACCAACATGTAGGCTATACAAAAATTACATTTCTAAGAAACTAGATTTTAAATAAATGTATTTTCTCTTTTTTATAAACTCGGACATGTTACTGGCCCATTAATGTGTGAAATGCAAACATATGAATAACTTTTTTTTTAAATAAAGCACGTCTTTTTAAACGTCCGTGCACGTTAGTAACGCAGAATAAATATTATACCGCCATGAATAGCGTGGTCTGCTTTGGCAAACAGGGGTCAGCTGTGGTCGTTCAGCTCCTGCTTTCTCTCAGTCCACTCCGCTTCTTTTGAATGTCCTGTCTGCTGGCAGGCGGCCAACCGAAGTGTGTGGAAATGACACCGCCAGGGCGGTAGAGATTTTCCTTCATTTCTCTCCTTCCCATCGCAGACGGGCTGACATTGGCTAGAAAGTGGAGCAGCTCGTCAGGGACAATCAATGCGAATCGATCGAGCCGCGCGGGTTTGAGGCTCAGAGCTGGAAAATAACGCGTGTGAGAGAGAGAGAGAGAGAGAGAGAGAGAGAGAGAGAGAGAGAGAGAGAGAGAGGACAGGGAGGGGATGTGCTACCAATCGCCTCTCTCACACACAAATATCGCCTTTACTAAGCCCTCATTTCATGGAAGGCGCATCAAAGACAGTTTATTCCTGACGCAAGAATATTTTATCATATTCATCAACATTAAAAGCATATTGTTTTTCCCCAGCTGTCAAAGTTAGCCAAACGAAATGCCACTATATGTGCTTTGGCTGCAGCTATAGGTTTATATTAGCAAGTGTGCTAATACACAATAATAAAGTGTGCCTAAATACAGTGGGGTCCAAAAGTCTGAGACCACTACTGAAAATGCTTCCATTTTGGCATCTTTCTAAATTAATGTTTTTTTTTGTTTGTTTTTTGTTATAAATGATTATATTATCATATAATTTGAGAGTAAAGTTAAACTGAAAAATTTATATTTCAGAATTTCTTAATATTTGGTACTCAAGGTGCATTACATTTTGTGTAAAACCTGATGATTGTGTTCCCCAGCATGATTTGAGATGTTCCAAAGAGCATATTGTGCTTCAGTGGAAGAACAACATCTAAATGTATATCAGACAGACATTTGCTTATTTGTTTTAAAATTTTCAGAATACTCAAATTTGGTTTATATTTGATTTTGGATCCCATTTTCAATGTTGCTGCCGACTTTTAGACATTGCTGCATTTGCAACATCCAATGGCATTCATAGATCTGGGCATTACATTATGAGGTTCTCATGGTGATTAATATAGACTTTCATATGTCAAATTAAAGGCAAACAAAATTTTCTTGTACAATGCTATGGTATTTCAGAGCAGTGCAACTGCATGCATATTGCCATGATAAACAGCCTACAAACTGATTTACAAGATAACCTCATGTAGAGATAGTACACTCTAAAAAAATGCTGGGTTAAATATAACCCAGCGCTGGGTTAAAAAGGGACAAACCCAGCTATTGGGTTGTTTTGAACCCAGCTATTGGGTTGTTTTGACCCAG
>NW_015536521.1:178058-178326 GCF_001515605.1 Sinocyclocheilus anshuiensis | reverse complement strand
GCATTGGTAAAGCTGTTTTGCCAAAAAAAAAAAAAGGAAAAAAAGAAAGAAAAAATGAAAAGGTACTGGTAAATCTATGGTAATTAAATGGGAACTGTCTGACACAGTGGTAATGACAAAATAGGATATATATATATATATATCCTATTTTGTCATTACCACTGTGTCAGACAGTTCCCATTTAATTACCATAGATTTACCAGTACCTTTTCATTTTTTCTTTCTTTTTTTCCTTTTTTTTTTTTTGGCAAAACAGCTTTACCAATGC
>NW_015536521.1:152390-177915 GCF_001515605.1 Sinocyclocheilus anshuiensis | reverse complement strand
AAAATTTAAGGGGGTCTGAATACTTTCCGTACCCACTGTATATATATATATATATATATATATATATATATAGGGGCCTCTCTCTCTCTCTCTCTCTCTCTATATATATATACACACACACACACACACACACAATATAACTGTCAGACCTACACAGCAATAGCTCTGTGATATGCCAAAATGTCATTAACCAAATTATTAATGTTAAATATCTAATTTAGCCTATTAAATAACCTGTTGCTAAGCAATAAGTTGTGGCATATAAATCTGTTCTCATTATTAGCTGTCAAAAATATAGAACATCAACAATATTCTTCTCAGTTCAGAAAAAAATATATCTAGCATGTACAGAGGCCACGGTTTTCTAATCCAGGTTTGTGCTGCGTTACACGGGTTGTCTAAGTTTGACAATTAGCTTTTGTTTCACCGCTGACATATTTTCGTGGTCGTGGGCTGACACGCACGGGTTTCGTCAGAGAGATAAGCGCACAATGGACGCATCCAGTCCCTCACTGACGGGCTGGCGTGAATAAATTGGACACGCATTGCTTCGTAATCCCCTGAGTGTCTCTATGGCTCTGGCAAAGTGCCTAGCCTCACCGTATCTTACATTAAGCAGACGTCAATCCGTTCGTCCTCCTTTCGCTTTTTAAAATCACTTCCATGTCGAAGTGCCTGACCGCTTTCTGTGCCTGGGCTCCGCCAACTCTCAAGTCCTCCAGAAACAGGTCCAAAAGAGGAGGAGGGGGGTAGAAACTATTATGCGACAGTCCGGCATTGGTGTCTGCACTGATGATTGGGACTGTTTGTGTTACCATAGAAGTGTGTAAACTACTGAATACAACGCTAGCGTGAGCAAAGTATTTTTTTATAGGAATTTGTGTTCCTCATGCAACTTAGGTGAGCAAAGCGAAAAGCTGTATCCAAATAAGTTTTAAACAAAACACTTATGTTTTGTGATATATTTGCGATATGTACATGTGTAAAAGCGTGAAAAATAATAACCTACTTGCGATGTTTTGACGGTGTACCATCCCGGTGTACCGTAGGCTACATCAATATTCTCACCAATTGTGCATTTATTTGATTTAAAAAAATGGTAGTAAAATGGTAGTATTGTGAAATAGCATTACAATTTAAAATAACTTTTCTATTTGAATGTATTTTAAAATGTAAATTATTGCGGAGATGCACAGCTCAATTTTCAGCATCCATTACTCCAGTCTTGAGTGTCACATGATCCTTCTTCAGAAATCATTAATATGCTGATACTCATTAAATATTTCTTATTATTATCAATCTTAAAAACAGTTGTAGAATATTTTTGTGGAAACCAATAATACCAATTTGTGGATACTCTGATGAATAGGAAGTTCAAAAGTTCAAAACAACAGTATTGAAATAAAACATTTTGTAACATTACAAAATGTGTGTGTGTGTGTGTACCTGGTATTCCCTGTATGGGGACCAAATGTCCCCACAAGTATAATACCAGTCATTTTTGACCTTGTGGGGACATTTTTTTTGGCCCCCATGAGGAATCAAGCTTATAGTGTGCGTGGGTGTGTGTGTGTTTGTGTGTGTGTGTGTGTTTATATATTTCAGGATTCAGGAACACTTTTAAGCAACAGTTGTGTGGCAACTTCAGAAACAGGTGAATCTAAGAAGTGAGTGAATTACTATCAACTAATCAGGCTGATGTAAATAAAGTAACAGAATGATAGTGACAAAAAGCTGATGAAATCATGAGACCTGACAGAAAAGATGTTCTTTTCTCCATTATTAGTTTCAGCTAACCCTGACTATAGTAGATATGGACACAAAACTGAATTAACTCCATCCAAAATCAGAAAGTGTCGAAACCATTCAACATTCTAGATTCATTGCATGAAACTGACCCTGAGACTTCATAGCATTCCAAGCTTGACCTCAGCATTTCTGAAGAATTGTCGGGATAAGAAACTGACATTGGATGAAACTGAGAGACTGACTCTGGGATTCTGAACTGTCGCATGGCTGTGCAAAGTGTGCAACCGCATAGGGTCCCGCACTTTAGGGTGCCTCGCAATAGTCAGTTTACTTTTGAAATGCTGGTAAATCTGTGGTGCGTTTCCATACAACAATGTATCTCACTGCTTAACCACCATAGTGAGAAGCATTGTTGTTGGAACTAACCAGCTAGTCATGACTGTTTTTTGAAAATAGTCGCATCTCTATCGTTTGAACCACAATTATTGTTGGTTCAACAATATAGGACGGACATTTTTATTACTAGCATATATAAGCAACAGTTATTGCGCTGTCCCAGCAAAAATTCATCCGGCATCCCTCCACCTCCCCATCTCCTCCTTTATTTCTGTTAATCTCCCTCTATATAGTTCAGTAGGGGTGGGGTTGAACACATAGCTCAAGCCGAGCCTCGGGTTCGAACCTCTGTCGAGGACAGCAAGCCAAGTTTGTTTACCATTAACTATGAAAACTGGATGGGCAGGCAAACTTGTGAATTAATATTTTTTATTTATTGCAGACTCCTCCTTATGTCATACTCCGGGGTTCCAGTATCCGTATGCATTTAAACATGTGTACTCTTCAAAAAATGGCACTTATTGAGGACAGGCTAAAATATATAGATTTAAATAGATATGCAGTATGGAATGGAAGATTTAGATTGTACTGCATGTTATGTTGGATAATTTATTTAAGTTCACATATCTTACTAACAAGAAACTGCTTCTAACCACATGTCGAGAGCTGTAGCTAAGTTTGCGATGCAGTTTGAAAATGTTCTTTTGGGAAACACACCCCTGGCCATTTTTAAGGCAGCATAATATATGCTTGTTTATTACAGTATATCCTAAAATCCTGAGCTTGCAGTTGGTGGAAAGAACAAAATAAAAAAGGCAAATTAATTAATAAAAAGTAAATTAACTGAAACATTTTCAAAAGTTTTTTTTTTCTAGCAAGAAATAAGAATTAAAATTATTAAATATTTTATTGGTTATGACAAAAATGCACTTGTATTTGTCTGCATTATGCCCCCCCCCCCCCCCCCCCCCAGGGGTGCATAATGCAGATGATGCATTATGCATCCATAATGCATCATCTATCAATATGTAATCTGAAATTCTTGTTTGTCTCACAACAGAACAAACTTTCCCAGGAAATCCACTTTACTTAATTGTATCCCAATCAATATTAGGAATAAACATTCTGAATATACTTTTTAAAAGTAGAAATTAAAAACATTTTTTTAACCTGCACTAAACAATGGCGGAACTTTTCTGCTGGACACATTGACAAAATGTCTTAAAAATACTTTTAAAAGTAACCTTGTGATGTCAATACAAGTGATAAATTTACAATTGTTTACTGCATGTGCAGTATTTAACACCCCCTTGACAGAATCCTAAGACCCTAAACAGATAATATGTAAAAAAACAACAAAATCTACAATAAGGTCCCATTAGTTAACGTTAGTTAGTGTGTTATAACATTAACTAATAATCCGTGTAACGTTAGTTCACAAATATAAACGTTCATTGTTACTTCATGTTAGCTTAGGTTCAATAAATAATATTAACAGATATAACTTTTGATTTCAATAATGTATTAAGACATTTTTAAATTAACATTAACTAAGATTACTTGAAGCATTTTCATTGTTGGTTTATGTCAATAAATGTTAACAGTTAATAAATGGAATCGTATTGTAAAATGTTATGCTTTTAATTCCTATTGCTAAATTTCCCAATTTCAAGTATCCACATTAGAGATTAGGAAGGAAAGGAATAGTTCACCCCCTGACTTCCTGACTTCCATAGTATGAAAAAAGTACTATGGAAGGCAATTGGGACCAGAAACTGTTTGGTAATGCATTTTGAAGAATGTGGGTAACCAAACAGTTTCTGTTAGCCTTTGACTTCCAGAGTATTTTTTCCTCCATACTATAGAAGTCAATAAGGACCAGAAACTATTTGGTAATGCATTTTGAAGAATGTTGGTAACCAAACAGTTGAACCTTCCATAGTATGGGGGAAAAATACTATGGAAGGCAATGGAGACCAGAAACAGTTTGGTAGTGCATTTTGAAGAATGTTGGTAACCAAACAGTTGCTGTTAGCCACTTACTTCCATAGTATTTTTTACCTCCATACTATAGAAGTCAATAAGGACCAGAAACTAATTTTTTTTAACTTTATTGGTATAGAAGTAACAGGATGCAAAGTGGGAGAAAGAGAGAGGGGGCGGAATCGGGAAAAGTCCTCGAGCCAGGATTTGAACTCTGGACGCCCGTAGTGTAATGGCGCCCTGCCCACAAGGCTATCAGCGTCGACTGGTAATGCATTTTGAAGAATGCGGGTAACCAAACAGTTGCTGGTAGCCACTGACTTCCATAGTATTTTTTTCTCTCCATACTATGGAAGTCAGTGGGGACCAGAAACTGTTTGGTCACCGAAATTCTTCAAAATATTGTTCGTGTTCAGAAGAAGAAAGAAATTCATATAGGTTTGGAACAGCTTGAGGGCGAGTAAATGATGACAAAATTTTCATTTTTGAGTGAAAATTTCTTTAACTAGATGTTTAAAAGAATACCAAATGTGTGTCCTAAAAGTGACGGCAAAATAGAAAATTCTGAGCTGCCTGTTTGGCTGAACATTGCCTGAAAGAGAAAGAGTGCTCTGGTAGGGAGCAGCAATGCGTGACACAAGAGAGGCCGTGGTGGGCGCGCTTGCCCCGGGGCTACGGCCACACTCAGATCTTTGTTGCGTTCGCTCTGCGTGAGACGAGGAAGAGGCATTTTCCTGGGAGAGTGAGAGAGAGAGGGAGAGGTTGGTATTAGTTTTACTCTGCCCACTGCTTCCCACTCCAGCTGCATAGGCCTACATGACTAGCACCGCAGGAGTGCCCCAGAAGACTGCCCGAAAAAAGAAATGCCAGAGAGCGAATAGAGAAAGATGTCCGGTTTTGCAGACGCTCAGGAATGTTGCGAGCTGTGTGAGATTTCCAAACAAACACCGCAGTGCCGCTCTCTCCTCTCTGCCCCGAGGCACAGCCCAGCACTCCTTTACATGCTCACCTCCCACCGCTGCCTCAGCACAACAAGCTTCCCATCAGTCTGGGTGATCTGTTTCACTAATGCATCAATTGTTCAGTTTTTTTTATTTTTTTTTATTTGCAGTGCTGTTTAACGCATCCCTTGTTTCCTCTGGACTGTATCTAGCCTCTTTCCACCATCCAAAGTGTTAGATTATGGGACATGCAGTACTTTGACTCTCCCTCTGCATTCAAGAGCATATGGTTGTCTGTGAAAAGCCGACCCTGACAAAATGACAGCAAAAAAACTTGTGCTGTCTCTCTGCCTTTGGACCCAGTAGTACTAGAGCGAGAGAGAGAGAGACCACAAAACTCCGTCTGAAACCTCATGCACAGAGATCCATCTGAACACTGGCAGGCAAAAGTGAATTAGAGGAGGAGGAACTCAAGAGCCAAATGACTAGGACTGTCATCAGAGGAACAGGTGTGGCCAAATACTGATGTTTTCATAGGAGATGCTGATGAGACAGATCCGCTAGAGTACGATGTAAAAATGTTTGGCTCTCGTCTGGGATTCCTAAACACGAAACATCAGCCCAACTGCGCATGTTAAGAGTGTCAACCACTCAAATGACTATGAAACAAAGAACAGATGCAGAATGATGTAGCGAAGAAGGAATCTAGCGTTCTCAAGTCATTTAGAGATTAGAAAAACCTGCAATGAATGATCACCATCTAGTGGTCATTTGGCTACATTGCAGACTTAACAGAACAAGTTAAAAAGTAATGTATTGACAGAAAATGTTTGCTTGTGAACCAGTCATAAATCTAGAAAGGATTTAGATCCGGTATATGATTATTGTGTAGTAACATAAGAAAGTAAGATAATATATGCTTATTATCATTGCTTAGTGTACCTTCAAGGAAAATTTTACCAACTCTCACGTTGTTTCAAAGCCGTATTACTTTCTTCTGTAGAGCACAAAAGGGAATGTTTTGAAGAATGCCAGTCTATTCCATGCAACAAATAAAAAATCATTCAAAAAAAGTAACCCATGCAACTTATGCACTGTAAGTCTTCTGATATCACATTATAGCATAATGGGAGGAACCTGAAAATGATATTTTACATATGTTATACTCTACCATTTTCAATAAATCAATAGTACCATTTTCAGAAATCAATACTTTTATCCAGCAAGGATGCAATAAATAGCTCAAACGTGACAGTAAAGACTTTTGCAATGTTGCAAGAAATTGCTGTTTTAAATCAATGCTTTAAAATTCCATTAATCAAAGGACCATAACAAAAATGTATCATGGTTTTCACAGAAAATATTAAGCAGTACAATTGTTTAGATAATAAGTCATTATAAATAAATAATATAATTGTTTATATTAATAAATGTTTCTTAAACACCAAATCAGCATATTAAAATGATTTCTGAAGAAGCATGTGACAATGGATGCATGCTGAAAATTCTGCTTTGCCATAATAAATTACATAATAATCTTAAACTAGAAAAACAGTTATTTTAAATGGTAATATAAACGCAGTCTTCTTGAGCATAAGAGACTTATTTCAGAAACATTAATCAATCTTACAAACCCCAAACTTTTGATTGGTAGTGTATATTGCAGGTGCATATTCAAATTTGGTCAGCGCCATTTTTACCGGCTTGTCTCACAACCATAAGGGTGCAGGTTTGAATTAATATGACGGTGAGAATCAGAATTTAATTTTTGGATGAACTATTCTTTTAATAAAAGCTAGTGACAGCTGTTTGGTATTTCTGCTGCTTTCAGTATTTGGTAGATATGATGTAGCACATAATGAAAAAGACTATTTCCAATCGCTGTTCGAATCTGTACTTGCAAACAGCAATACAGCGTACAAATCAACTTGAATGAGGTAACAATAAATAATATTACTGCACTGCTGAATGTGCTGAAAACCTTGAGTTTGTGCTTGCTTAACAGCCTGCCCTGATTCTATAGGAAGAATAAGGTATTGCAAAACTCTAGAAATGGGTATACAGTATAAATGCAAAAGCAGTTCAGCCCCCTGAACCAATGGGAGTTCCCTGCAGCTGTGTTTTTCACCAGCAAGAAAAAGCTGCATTAATGTCTTTCCACAGTGTCAGTTCAAAGCTGACTTCCTGTTGCATCTTGTTGCCCCGGGACATGTAGACTTTAGTTTAAAACAATGAATGTGAAAAAAGTAGATAAGGCAACTACTATATATATCTTTTAACAATGCAATATAAAATAAAGCTACTGGCGTTTGACTGTTACATTAGATGCACCCAAGAGTTGTCCAATTGAGAATATGGGTTTCCTCAAATCAACTGCAAGATGATAAAACATGAATATTATTCAACATAACAGAATAAATAGAACTAAACTGATGATCATATTCTCAGGTTACCATCAGCCTTTGTTGTTCAACTGTTGACTTTTTATGCCAATTTTGTCCCAGTTATCACCATTTTATGTGAAGTACCACTAACTGTAATAAATGGTATTATTTATCAAATCAAGCTGGTTTGCTGGTCTTAACTGGTCTGTTGGCCAGTTTAAAAGGGGTTTTGGGCACATAAAATTATCTTAAAAGTATTGCATTACTTATTACTTACTTGCCAAATCCCATATCAGCCTCGACCAGTTACAACATGAAACTGCTTTTAATTAATTTTAATTAATTTTCAAATTAATTCTGCTTTTAGTTCTTTTAAATAAATAATATAAAATTGTATAATATAAATAAAAAATGTACAATATATAAAACTATTCTTGAATTTACCAAAGTATTTAAAGGCAGAAGGGTACATTAAAAACATACGCTACATTTTAACATTAGACGTTACATTTTAATGTAAAGTCAAGTATTGTTTAATAATTGTTCTATATTCAATACAGTATTTCATGCAATTGCATCAGAAGTAACTAATTAAATTACAGAAAATGAAGAGTAATCCCTTACTTTATTTTTCAAAGGAAAATTAAGCTACATGAATTATTTACTTTGCGCATACAGGCAATAGGCTTACACTAAATAAATAGTTTTAGTAATGACATACAATAAAAAAAATTGTTTAAACTTATGTTTAAAGACTTATTTAAAGATACCATATTTATACAGCCATTGTAACTAGCCTACTGTAAACTATTCTGCACATTTGTTCAATGGCTTTTTGATGAAGATTTTGGCTAATTCCAAATTCTCCGTTTTTATTAAAGTGTCATTATTGAGATCATAAATATTCATAACTCCCGTTTAAGAATCTGGCAGGGCGAAGATGCCACAAGCGTGATACATTCTTACAGACCTGAGTGGCATTTCAACTTGATTATCAGTCATGGCCATGAGCGAGCGGCGTGTTTTCGGGAAAGCCCTTTACCTCCACCTGATGGCAGCATCACCAGGCCCTTCACACGGGTGCGTGGGAGTTCCCCGCTTCGCCATGTCGGGGTGGTGCAACGCGCTGAAAAGATCTCCCGAGCGCGCGCGCTCTCTCTCCCTTTTCTCCACCGCCCCCACCCCATCAGCTCCATCCTCCCCCTCACGACAGTCTCAGTCTCAGCAGCAGCAGCAGCAGCAGCATCGTCCTCCTCCACCCTCTCTATAGGCAGCAGCAGCAGCATCCGGCGGTGAGACACGGAGGAGACGCATCCGAGTGATGCCACTGCACCAACCGCATCTCGCCACTGCGAAAACACGCCGAGAATAAAGCGCTTCTTCTGCGAGGAGGGACAAACACATTCGCCTGGAGAGATCCACTGCCCATGAAGATGTCCAACGCTGACATGGTCTTGAACTCCACCGATCGGGTAGTGAAATGTAAGTCTACATTTCCTCCCTCTCTTCTACCTGCATCTTTATTTTGTGCCATTATTTACGCAATAATTGTTAAAAGATTGCCACAGCTAATTAAGACGTATCGATTGCGTTTATTAATGTGGTCAGTTCATCTTTAGGACTGAACGTATTTGAGATAGCGATGATTTTCTCTGCTATGGACTGATGGTAACCGAGTCACGGGCAGGCAGAGGGAGATGTGTTAAACAAGGCAGATCCAGTGGAGGCGATGATGCAGCAGGATTTAGGTGGCATCACGCAGCCCTTCCTGTATTCTTCAGAGACAATCATGCAATAGGGGTTTCAGTTCATGTTTAGCTGTTTGCTTTCTCGAGGGAAGCCTCCAGTCTGAACGTAAATCATTCGAGATGGAAACTGTCACGCCCCCGTTGCGTCTGATTGATTTTCGCACATTTACTGGTCACGTAGCGCACATTAATATTCACATGTAGGAACATAAAAACATAGATCACTGAGACTGAATATAAGCGTCTTGGTCTTATATAGAAACTAGGCTTAGGTTAATTGAAGGTGAACTAGGTCTTTTTTCTTTTCTTTTTTTTTTTTTGCTTAAAAAACGGTTTAACATTAATAGCACTTTCATAGTGAAATAGTATTGAAATAATACATACACACTCATGAGGTGTCAATAGTCATATCAGTATTATTATAACAAAAAGCTGTTTTTATTCTACATAGAGCGGGTCGCACCTTCTTGGGCGCTGCTATGTTTGGATCACGTGACCAGCCGTTTGCTACAATTGATCGTGTTACTGATAAAATCATATTTTTGCCAGGATGCTTTACAAAGCATAAATATAAACGTACATTCTAATAACCACCGACACAGCATAAAAACAGTGCCATGGTGTGGATCAACAGGTGTGTGACCCACCAGATGAATGAGAAAATAAAAACAAAATGACAACCTAAGTCACAAAATAGGAAATATAGAGAAACATGGAAAAACAGAACAAACCATGCACAAACAGATTCAGTGGTGTCAGCAGTGAGTGAGCAAATTTAATGCATCCAGGCCAATAGGTGTCAGTATATACAGTCCAGAACTACTAGTATAATTTGGATGAATTGGAGCAGATAAATGTAAACAACAATTTACTTAGTGTACCTTGAAGGTAACAAAGAGGAAACAGCGTCAGCATTTTAATAGAAACATAATTTATTTTAAATTAGTTCAATTTTTGAGCTGTTGGCTTTCATTGATGCATTCTGACTCTTTGATGGCAGCTAATGGGTCACGTTTTCACATTTGCACTTTCATAGATTCTCCCTTCTCCTCTCAGGGTTGCTACTTTTGTCTTTTTGGTCCAGCGATGTATAATTTGTGATAATAACAACAGATGCAGTATATTCTTGTAGATATGTGTATGAATTGCAGACTCTGTAGGTATTCAGCCTCCTTAAAAAAAACAGTAAACCCCCAATGTTAATCTTTTTCTTGTTTTTTACACAAATTAACACTTCAGCCTAGCTGATTGATTTGAATGGCAAAAATCTGTGGGCTTGTGAACTTTTGAAACAATTTCCAGGAAATCTCAATTTGCATGCTAATGTGGCCGCATTTAAATGTGTTTTCTACTGTGTTGATTCAATAAATAGTATTAGCATTTAAAACACCCTTTGTGTCAAAGACGTAGTTCACCCAAAAATGAAAAATCTGTCATTTACTGTTTAAATCCCACATGATTATCATAAAAAGCAGATGTTAGGCTGATTTATGGCATTAATGTTGTGCATAATCGCACCTGAGGATCATTTCAGCCCTGATTTGTTGACATTCGCATTTTTTGGCAGAACATTTGATTTGTATCTGCCTTTGAATGCTGAATCTTATGACAAGGCCCATTATAACTCAGGCTTTGATATAAGTCATCTGACCTCTCTAAAAGTTAAGGTTGCATTAGTCACTGCCACACGTAATGAGTCACAGTAGTGACCCCCCTCCAACGCACCGGCTACCTCATAGAGGTACTTTAGATCTGGCAGATTTGGCCCGTAATGCCATTCTCTGAACTACCTCTGTCTCCTCTCCCCCCTTATGTATAATTGAGGGCTTTTATCATCAACAAAATGCATCAATAAATAACCACATCTAAAATCCCAGTGATGAGGTTAGCTAAGCATTCATCTTTAGCAGTGTGCAGCGCCAAATGCAGGAGACAAACAAAGAATTTGTCTCTGCATAGAATCCCCACAGCAGCAAAGCAGGATTTCATAAAACACTGCATGGTGTATCATTTGCAGAGTCTCATTTACTAAGTGCAACTAGAGTTAGGCCTTTCATTCCTGCACTGGCATAATGGATTTTATGGCGCTTTCCATTTAGTGTTTTGATATGCTGGTTTATCGCCTCGTCTCATGGGAGCTGTACTGAGCATCACTCTTTGTATGCGAAATAATTATATTGTAGCCACACTGTTAACATTCTCATACTCGTTTCCAGCTTGCATATGAATCTGTCTTAATGATCCTGGTATGAAGGCAGAAAATCATTCACAGATTTGCAATGGTGAAATGAACAGACTAGGGATGTCGTGATGCTTCATTCGTGTCTTTCTTATAGCTCAATGTTGTGGCTATTCTGTGGTTGTATTCTGTACAATTGTAACTACTATTATTATTATTATCTTCGTATAATTATAATAATATACATTAATTAAAATTCAATAAAGGGATTTTCCACATACAAAAACGTATGAAGTGGTCAAAAACTGTGTCTGACCCACTCCATTTCTTCCCGCGTATTGCCGTTCAATTCATTACCACACCCTTTATGACGATTACAAAATTACACAAACTTCTTTCATAATTAAAACAGATTAAACTGAAACAAAACACAAACAAATAATCTTAAAATATAAAACAAAATTAAATTTTCTTGAATGACTACAACAAATATAATATATTTATGTTGTTAATATAATAAATTAATATAATAAATTGTTATTGTTTTTTATATATAATAAAAATATTCATAAGGACTGCATTATTTACACACAGCAATTGCTTTATAATAATAATATAGTTCTGATTAATAATTGCAATGCAATCCATTTCGAGTCTTACTTTTTTGCTAAAAACAGAAAGGAGACATTGCTTCACCTAAACTAAACTAAAAATAAGTCTGTAATATTATTATCATATTTTTATATAACATTTATATATTTATATAATATGTGACCCTGGACCACAAAACCAAAACCAATCTTAAGTAGGGTTGGGTATCGTTTGAATTTTATCGATTCCGATTCCGATTCTGCTTATCGATTCAGATTATTTTCGATTTCCAGTTTAGATTCCAATGTGATTAAATAATGATATCAATCATTTATCCTGTGTCTCTTTTTTGCAAACCATTTATTGGAGCTGAATACCATGAACAAAAATCAACAGGCTACATAAAAACTGGACTCTTTAAGAGCTGTTTGTGTGCAAAATAGAACTGCATGATTCTGGATAAATTGAGTCTTTTTTCTTCTTCTTCTTCTTCTTCTTCTTCTTCTTCTTCTTCTTTTTTCCCAATGGAAGTTGTGGTTCTCTCATGATTCTGAAGAAAACACATTAGACAACTAAACAAAATCACATGTAATTTATGAATAAATGATTCAATGACTCACTCAAGATGTACTTGTTTCATTACTGGATGAATCAGCGTTCTTGAACGAATCTCTTGTATGATTCAATGACAAATACATTTTAACAGCCCCTTTTCGCCACCTACTGATGTAATAATGTAATCAATAAATCTTCATTTGAAGTGTCAAATTACTTTCAAAAGGTGACTTACTCTATTTTAATCGCTACCGTACATATCTGAAATATAAACTTTTATCCCAGTACTTCTGTGATTTGAATGTTTGTAACAGAAATAATGAAAAGACTGTGAAGCTGTTTCATTCATGACAGATGACAGCTGCTCTCTTTAGGTCAGCGGCAGCGCGAATGCAGATTTAAATGTTAAAATCACACTGGTGTGATCGTACGCTGCACGGACGAACCAACAAGTGATCGCAACATTGATCGCACACGTCAAAGGTTGAGGAATGAAACAGATGAATCATTGTAATTTAGGAATAGAATCACATTGGTGTTTGAATCGTGTTCGCGATCTTTAACGATCTATTAAATTAAAGTGCTTTGTCATGTTGGTGGTGACACCTCTCTTGCAACATGTTTAGCTATCACAGATATTATACTTAGCTTTTTTGTTTTCTTATCGCAAATGTAGCCAAACTTTGGAGCGCTTAGATTAGCGAGCAAGGTCCTGGCAGATCACTAGTTCCAGTCCTCACAGATGAAGAAAAAAAAAAGGGCATAGCAATCGATAGGCGGAATCGAAAAGCAATAGCCAACAATACATTGTATGGGTCAAAATTATCGATTTTTCTTTTATGCAAAAAATCATTAGGATATTAAGTAAAGATCATGTTCCATAAAGATATTTTGTACATTTCCTACCGTGCACTCTCAGATTCCAGATTTTCAAATAGTTGTATCTCGGCCAAATATTATCCAATCCTAACAAACCTTACATCAATGGAAAGCTCATTTCATAAAATTGACCCTTATGACTGGTTTTGTGGTCTAGGGTCACATATAATAAATATATTTGATGAATAATATTCAATGATATCTACAAAAACAATTAATTAATAATATATTAAAACAAACAGCATGAGGAGTATATATATTTACATGTGTGGTCCTGCCATCCAGCATGTTGATGTGTTTGTGTTTCATGCAAAAATCTGTGACATGTCAAGAAATTGGCCACTTTAGGGGACTCAGGACAAAATTTTGTGAACACTCCAAACAAACCCAGACTCCTCTAAAGCAAACCAAACTGAATGCAGTTCACTTATACTGTATATTGATGACACAAGGCATTTTTCTGCACTTTGTTATTGTTGGTTTATATACAAATGTGTCAAAAGGGCACACAACTGCAGTTGCGATATTACTGTATTTATTAGTATTTCAAAATACTGTTACAGTGATACTATCATTGCACAGTTACACAGCCTAACACAACTGACTACACAGCAGGTCTCTATATGAACGTCTACTGAGAGTGAGTGAGTCAACTGAGCGCATTTTGAACAAATTAATACATATAATCTGGTACAGTAGTTTGCCGATATACTAAACATTGACATAGATGTTTACATAGGTGTTTCTGGGGAGGATATGATAGGTAAAGTGATAGTTTAGTGCAGTTAGTGCTCTTTAAAAATACAACATGTCAATCAGTGCCTGGTTTTAAAGCCCAGAGGAGGAAGGTCAAGTTTTGCATCAGCCGCTGAATTCTGGTGTGTAGATGCCACTAGCCCACTCACTGCTCTGGGGTGCCTTCATGCCAGGCTTAGAACGGCCTACTTTACTGAGCCCAATTCTAGGGCATTAACTGTGTTAGTTCTGATGGGGCTTGGCGAGCCACAAGGGGCTCAAGAGGTATTGTCAGGATATAAACAGGACACTTGGAAAGGTGAGTCACCTAGCGGTGATGGTTCTCTGGGTCATGTTCTGATTAGGACACATGAAGATTACTACAATTAGTGTTGTTGCAAATTGCAATGCTGTTGACCTGGCATTGTCATACTTACAAACTAGTAAGGAATGTTGTCAAGTAAGATGTGCTGTTGTTTGCTTGTCATTGTGTGGCAAACTAAAATAACAAATTGGTTTGTTTCATTTTCTGAGAAAAAAAAGTTGGTGGTGCTTGAAAGAAACTCACTGAAGATGTGCTATAAATCAGTACCATATCAGTTATTGGCCGATATTTAATTGATTGGTATTCAGCAATATTGGATATTTCATTGTGCATACATTTCCTCTACTTTTAAATTTAGACCACCATTGCCATCACTTAAAGCTAATCTTTAATGCAGTAATAATTTACTAAATGTACCAAATCTCGTAATAAATCAATTTTTGTGCCGTATATTAAAATGGGTAACACTTCACAACAAACTTCCTTGGTTAACCTTAGTTAACTACATTATTTAACATGAACTAACAATGAAAAAATTGCTAACACTTTATTTTAAGGTGTCCTTGTTACACATGTTACATGTATTTACTATTATAATAACAATAAATTATAATTATAAATACTATAATAACAATAAACCAACCCCTAATCCTAGCCCCAACCATATAGTAAGTACATTTAGTTAATTAATATTACTCAGTACTTAAATATATAATTACACTGTAACAAGGACGCCTAAAAATAAAGTGTAACCAAAAGTTTTCTGAAACATTAATCATAGTTAATGCTAATTTCAACATGTCCTAATACATTTTTAAAATCAAAACTTGTATCTGTTAATATTATTTAATAAACCTGAGTAACAAAAAACAGATGTTTTGTTAACTAACATTAACAAAGATTTATAAATACCGTAACAAATGTTCATTGCTAGTTAATGCTGCTAGTTAATGCATTAACTAAGGAAGGCTATTGTAAAGTGTTATCTAAAAAGGTGATGCTTTAATTTGTAGCATTCAAAATGATTGGTTTTAGTTTTTAGAGTTTTGTTATTCATTTATTTTGACAAACTTGTATTGTTTTTTAATATCGTTCTTGTATCGGTTATCGGTCATAACATGCAAATATTTTTCATCTTATAGTGTATTAGCCAGAATTTTAATAATCATTGCTATTATGCTCAGGTGTTGTGGGTGCTTGCAATGGCATTGCAGTTGCTAAGATGTTCTTAAATTGGTTTAGAGTATTTGCTCTGCAGTTGCTATGGTGTTTTCTGGTCGGTTGCATAAACTGCTTAGACTAGTCTTACCAGCTGATCTAATTTTTCTTTAATACTGGTCTTATTTAGTCAGTTACATTAAAACATAGACAACTTGAATTCGAAAAGTAAAACTGATTACCCCTTGGCTAAATGCTGGTTGGTTAGGCTAGTTCTTAAATCACAGTTCCAACAGAGTGGCTATGTTAATGAAAATCATAAATCTTGTTACTTGATTTGAGTTTCCACTCTTCTCTATATCTCAAAGTGTCAATATTTAGTGTCAGTGTTCCCTAATCTTCAAAAGTAATGGAATCTTTTTACATTTTCAGTAAAACAGAAACTGCTTGTATTTATTAAATCCACCCAAACAAATGGTAAATGGTTTCAAACAAATGCTCTGTCATTTAAGCTTTGCTTTCTTTATCGGTTGTTACAAATAGCTCAGCATGAGCCTTCTCTGGCCACGCTGTTGCAGTTTCCCATATTCATCACATACATTTTTAATGAGTTAATAAGCCTGTGTTTTCCCTTTGAATTAGTGTGATCCCTTGGGCTATTCACTGAGTGATCGTCCAGAACTGTTGTTTGAGCAATAAGCTTAAAGCAAAATATGAGCATAATCTGTTAGGTAGATGAAGGAGTCCATTCAGAGGCAGTGGTAGGGGGCAGGTGCACGAGGGTAGATGGTAAGGTGGAGTAATTACTGACAGGATTGAGGGGAGCGAGATGGATGCTGGGGATCCGCTTGTCTGATATGTACATGCAGGCTTTATATAGTAGTGTGGGTGAATTATTTAAGCATTGGTTTGCAGCACTGTTTCAATTCACATGGCTCTCTTACATAACAACACTTCCCCGAGGTCTGCTGATGAGATGGAGGGAGATGAGGGAGATGAGGGAACGAAGAAGAAAAGATGAAAGAGAGGATGAACAATCTCAAGGCCTATTCACACCAGTGTGAATATTCCCTGCAAATATTCAGTCAGAGGACAAATGTTGAATAAAAACACTAGGTTTCTATGGGCCTGTGAATATCCGGGTGTGAATATCAATCTGCCGACAAATCTAAAGCTTTTTTTTTTTTATTGGCCAATAAGATATTAGCTTTTGATCATGTTTCCCAAGTCGCTGCTGCACAGTCTGTTACATATGGTTATGATGTTAATTGTCTTTGTACTGAACCAGAAAAAGAATACATGGTTGAAATATGTTCTTTTAAATACAGAATTTAAAAATAAGTCTTATAAAAATATAATTTAAATAATAGCAAAAGTAATTAATAAATAATAATAATAAGTACTTATATATGTAATATGTAAGTATTTTTTATGTTTTATAAATTACTTTTGCTAATTATATTTTCATATGATTTCTTTTCAAAGTATAAAAGTAACCCAAAAATGGAAATTCTGTCATCATTTACTCACCCTCAAGTTGTGTCTGTATGAGTTTCTTAGTTCTGATGAGCAAAAAAATAAGATAATTTGAATGTTGGTAACCAAAGCAGTTGATGGTAGCCATTGACTTCCATTGTATTTTTTCCCCCATACTATGGAAGTCAATGGCTACCGTCAACTGTTTGGTTACCAACATTCTTCAAAATATCTTCTTTTGTGCTCAAAAACTCAAACAGGTTTGAAACAACTTGAGCGTGAGGAAATGATTACAGTATTTTCATTTTGGGGTGAACTATATCTCTTTATGTTGTTGAATCAATCTCTTAATGTTCTAGACAGGGCTGTGGCCTAGCAATTAGCATACATGCTTCGACATAGGGAAGACTGGGGCTAGTTGTCACACTGTTTGCTTTCAGTGAATATTTCTTAGGGTATATTGGTTCACCTTTGACAGTTAATTACAAAAGCCCTGGTCTGCTCTATTAAGTTGTGACAGTCATATCATGTCGCATTGTTTGAACCTGGCTTGCGTCATGCCAAGTTCCCTCCTCTTCTTCTCATAGTTTCTTGTAATTTGTCACCCAACCTATATATATATATATATATATTGGACATTGGATGATATTGAAAAAATTGACATTGCTATAATTGTTTTTTTTGCTCAATCATACTGTCTGCTATATGAAATTTGTATAAAAGTATGAAGTATTATATATAAATATATAAAAGCATGGAAGCCCGTTTCTGCCACTGAATAAAAAATAAAAAAGATAATTGCGAGTTTTTATCTCACAATTTAGACTTTTTTTTTCACAATTGCGAGTTTACATCTCACAATTCAGATTTTTTTTTTCTCACAATTGCCTGATGTAAACTCGCAATTCTGACATTTTTTTTCGGAGAATTGCATAAACTCGCAATTGAGTTGAGTTATAAAGTCTGAATAGTGGGATATAAACTCGCAATTGCAACAAAAAAAAAGTCAGAATTGCGAGATGTGAGTCGCAATTAACTTTTTTATTTTTTATCCAGTGGCGGAAACAGCTTCCATATAAAAGCTATATTTGGAAAGAATTAATTTTTCTAGAATGATCAGAGGGATTTTGTAGGGAATGTATAGAAATGTATAGTGAATGTTTAGAAAATAAAAATATGAAAAAAAAGATTTTTTTATTGTGATTATTATTAAATACAAATAAACAAAATAAGGAATATATTGCAATAATGCTTTATTAAAATAAACAAACAAGCATTCACAGTATTTTCGAGAAAATAAGTCCAGGTCAAAATAACATTATTGAGAGAAAACAACTCGGATTGAATTAAACTTTCATTCGACACAAATCCAAATATGTGCGTGCTTGGCATTAATTGAATTATTTAAGTCGCTTTGGAATTTGCAAAGTCGCAGCACGTTTTAAATGATTAAAAAAGTTTTAAAATGTATTGCAGTTTTTATTATTTTTATTACACTAATACAGAAAAATACACTGTAAAAAAAATCCGTAAAATTTACGGTAAAAAAACGGCAGCTGTGGTTGCCGGAATATTACTGTAAAAAATACGGTAGCAACGTTTTAGGTTTTACGGTTTTAACTTAAATTTACAGTTAAATACCGTAATTTCATTAACTGATATAATGTTAATATACCAACCTATTAAAGTACTGAAATCTGTTTTGTACCTTTGTAATACACTGATAACCACCAAATGCAGGTGGTGATGAGAAAGTCACATGATGAACCAAAGCCCATCACAAGCAGCTTTTAAATAATAACATATATAGAAGGTGCACAGTGTCATTCACACAAACACCTAAACACCATCATGGTAACACACATGAAACTGAAATAATGCAATAAACATTCATTTAACAACATTAGGTGTAACACACAACCCTAATATACAAAACTGATAAGAAAAAACTAAGAAGAAACATAGTTATTTCTACAAAAAAACATAAAATTTGAAATGTAACATGGAATTCTGGGAATGTCAATTTACGGTTATTCACTGTAAATTATACGGTCTTTTTCACTTCCAAAAACGGTATACTACCGTAAAATTAATGTCCAATACATGTAATGTCCAATACAGTTTTTCACCGTATATAGTAGGGGAATTTACCGTTAACCATTTAACAGGTTTTTACTGTAGCATTTTTTACAGTCTTACCGTTAAATTCACTGTAATTTTTTACAGTGTACATTTTCTTTTATATTACACTGTAAAATTACAATACTAATATTTATATGTTCATTTTCAAACATTGAACCACAGAGCCTTTATTTTGATGGTTTGCCAGCAAATAAGTATATGCGCTGCATGTTTCAGAGTGAAGGGTAGCACTGTGTTGATTGGTTATACACTGTATTCCCCTGCCCCCCATTCTAATACCAGTCAGCAGGGCCGGGCAGCCACACTAACTCCATCTCTTTCATCTCTCCCTTCTCCAGCATATTGGCTTTTCATGCATGGGTTGTGCTCAGGCCGGCAAGCTGCCACACTGCCACAGCCCATAAACACGTAAGGGCTCGGCACATTCTGGGTTTGTGCATGTTGCGGGAACCACTGACACATTTCGACACAAGCGGTGCTCATGTTTTGAGTCGAGTCTCATGAAACAAGTGCTCCCAATTCTGGTTGCCAGATCTGTTTAGTCATAAGTATTATTTTTTTGTAATCCAAACAACACCAGAAGTTGGACACAATGGCGCCTGGACTGGAGGGCGATAGTCTGAATCGCTAGTCCAAAGTGATTCCTAGCTGTGCTGCTTCACGCTGTGCGGTTGATCCCGCTAGAGTTAATGTGGTAGACACTGTGGAGGCTGTTATGTAATCCAGTTTCTTCAGTTATTAATAATGTCCTGTCAACATGTCCACTTCTCTCTGTTCTTTTTAACAAGCTCCACAGCTTTCCACCACCTCTGAAACACCTAAAATGGTACACTGATAAAAGATCCGCTGTGCGACGTTAGCGGCTTGTCGTGCGCTGGTGACAGATACATTGTTAGCCTGTAGTGTACATTATATTAGGCCAAAACGTGGACAATAGGTAATGGTGAAAAGTGAATAATTTGACTAAATAAAGTCATAAATGATTGTAACAGAGTCATGAGCAAAATGAATAATGAAAGCTCTCAGTTCACCAGGAGATTGAGTAGGTACTACATTTGGTTTGAAAATGTACTTACTGCATGACTGTATAAAAAAGTAGTATGATACAGGATGAATATGAGTAGTATGATTGAAATTTGGACGTACATCTGCCATGTTATTGCTGTCCTACCAGTGTCAGTTGCATTGCTTCAGTGCCATTCGTAAATCCTCATTCGTGGCCCCAATAAAGTGTTTTTGCCTGCTACAGTATATAGTATGGAAGTACACCTATTCGAATGCACTGTTTTTGTTTTCTGATAATTTGCTACATTCGAATATGCTGCAAAATACAGAAGAAAAGATCTGTCATTCAGTTTTATTGTAACTCATAAACACAAACTCAATTACAAAATCTGCTTAGCTGCCTTAGTGCCACATAAACGACTTCATACATAAAAGGTCATAACTGATTTAATGCAATACATCAGTTGATTTCAGTACAGTTTGATGTTAGCATGTTGCTAACCTAGTACCCTAATAAGCATAAAAATACATAGCACACAACATGTATGGAACTATTTTATTGACGCTTTTCAGTATTTAGTACTTTTTTGTCCACCATCTTAGCTTGTTGCAGTGCATTTTGGGATTGCATTCTCTGCAAAGGATGTTATGCTACCTTACTAAATATAGCATCTATTTGAGTTCCAAATATGTGAATATACAGAATTTAATCACATTATTTGAGAGTGTTTAAAACCCCATACAGCAAAAAAAGTATTTTCAAATGTATTTTTAAATGTATTTCAAAATATACAAAAATGTTTGAAAAATTTAATTTGTTATCTATAACAGGTATAAATTTAACACGTTTGAATAAAATTCAGCAAAGAACATACTTTTCGATGTTAAAAAAAATACTATATTCTATTTCAGTAATATATTTCATTGAGCTTCACTGTTTACAACATATATTTGGCATATATCTAATATATATTTTTGTCACAAAAATATATATATTTGGACATATGGGACTGTTTAGATTTTTAAATGTCATATTAACATGTGCATGTCCCCTTTCATCAAGGTTACGCAGAGAATACCAAAATCTAATTATTTTAAATAAATCTAAATGTTAACTCTTTGACATACTTGAATACTGAAAATACAATGTCATGCTTTTGCTGTCTATGTAGAATTTGACTTTCCCTGTACTTTATGCTCATTATATTCAGTGTGTGTGTGTGTGTGTGTGTGTGTGTACACATACACAGTAATTTTTATGGTTTTGGTCCATATTATGAGGCTTGTTCTGTCAGCATATGCAAATTCTTTTAAATGATTCTGGGTCAGTGAGTTATTTAAATAGTCACGCATTAGTTGCATGCAGTGACAATTCGGCATGTATTTGACGCGTCATCTCTGGTAGCATTAGCACAGTTGTTTGTGGTCTCGGCCTAAGGCTGAAGCTCTTCTGTTAACATGATGAGGACATTGACAGGCATAGACACTGTTACGCTGCCAGGTGTGCTTGTTGGTAATGCTTGAACTGTGTAAGAGAGACAACCGTAACGGTTGTGCATTTTCTGCAACACACAAGTAGGGGTTATTCCCATATTATGGTCTAACACACAGGAGGGATGTTATGTGTTTACATCCTTCAGGTTTCAGCTAAAGGTTTACTGTCAGTCACAGGCATCCAGAGCTTTCCCACAGGAGCAAATGAGGAGAGAGAGAGAGGAAGAGAGAACCTGTTTGGTGTAATAGAGCCGTCGATTGCACAATGTGAGACAGTCATGAAGACAGGCAACCGTAACAGTTCTTGTTAAGATGAACGTAAGATGAAGCGAAACCACAATAGACTTATCTATAGAGGAATGTAGAGTCACGGAGGGAGATACACAGACAAGATTTCCCTTCTAATGAAAGTGAAGCTTGAATGACATTGTGAGAAAATAAAGGACTAGACAAGGTTACTTCTGCATGTCTGTTTCAAAACATGCTGAGCTGCCTAGTGCCTAACTAGACAGCCTTTAAGGCACCACATATCCTGTGCAATTTTGAGCGTAAAAATAGCTTTGTTTGTATCTTTCGCGTAGTTTAAAATCCCACAACGCACTGTGACTCAGTGAAAAAAGAAAATAAATTGTTGAATAAAGTTGTTATTTTTGTTTTCTTTGAGCACAAAAAGTATTCTAGTAGCTTCATAACATTACGGTTGAACCACTGATGTCACATGGACTATTTTAACGATGTCCTCCTTACTACCTTTCTGGGCCTTGAACGTAGTAGTTACATTGCTGTCCATGCAGGGTCAGAAAGCTCTCGGATTTCATCAAAAATATCTTAATTTGTGTTCCGAAGATGAACGAAGGTCTTACGGCTTTGGAACGACGTGAGGTTGAGTAATTAATTACAGAATTTTTGACATTTCTGTGTAAACTATCCCTTTAAGGTTTAAGCTTTTTTTTAGTTCTATATACAGCTTTATAACAGTTCTATAGAGTGCAATAGTGGCCACCTACTTTTTAGCAGCCTTAGTTCTGGAAGTATTTTTCCCATAGAGATTGTAAAAAAGCCTTCATTACAGAGTTATAAGCCATGAGCCAAACCAGCCGTCTAAAAGGTAAAGCACAACATTACAAACTCATAACAAACTGATTTGAAGCAAACAGCTTCAGTGAAGGAAAGAATAACAATCCCATGAAGCTTTGTAAATTATTTAGTAATATATATATATATATATATATATATGTTACTAATTAAAAATGGGCTGTGTATGCTGAATTGTCCTATGTATTTCATTATTTTTAAAGAATCATATCATTACCAACATGCTAACATCACACTCTATTAAAATCCATTGTGACTTCATGTGCCAGTGTTTTAGTGGTTTAGTTGCTGACTATGTAGAGCACTTATGCGATTAGGATGCCCCGTAGACAACAAAGCCCTTCGCTAGGTTTTGGAACAGAGCTTATATCTTACATGTATTAAGCAAACAGAGAAGAAAAAAATGACAGGTGCTTATTTTAGAATCAGTGATCAAGGAATTGTGTATGTCTGCATAATCTGAATTTGCATTGTGCCAGGGTTATTACACTTAACTTAAACCATAAAGAAACGTATGTGTTACATGACATAAATGTTAGCTGAAATAAAATAAATCATTTCTGCTAGTTGCCATGGCAACATTTCTCATTTTCATTTAGTTCAACTAAAAACTAAAGCTGAAATCAAAATGAATAAAAACTATATAGACATATATAAAGACAAACATTCAAAAATTATAATAGTATCTCAGTGATACTAAAATGCAGTGTGCATTTTATCATAATTAGTTCAAGCTATATCTAATTTTGCTGTTTGCAGCTCCTTCTTGATTCATTTTTGTACATGCTCTTCTATATGAGTATGCTAGGTGTACCTTGTTTTATTTATATGTAAATATGTGTAAATTATACACCCCTGGGGTACATTCATTAAGAGCAGTTCTCCTTTCTGCTTGCCTTGCCTTTTTTTCTTTAGCTGAAGCATACAGTATAGTTTACTGCTTATTAGCTGCAGAATAGAATATTTCAGAGTGTTTGTGGTGTGTGTAGAGAAAGACAGAGCTGCTGCAGACCTGCACATTGGAGATTTAATCCCAAATCACAGTGTATACTGTGTCTGAACTGGCCACACTTCAGTAGTCACCGGCTGTTGCTCAGCAACATGCACCACAGTCCAACATCTTGTGAAGAGCCAAGCTGCTGTTTTCCATCTCACCCTTGAACCGTTCTCTCTCTCTCTATTCATTTGCTCTCCATTCCTCCCTACTGAGACTGTTGTTCATCAGGCATTTCACACGTTCTCCTGTTTCTCTCTGGTCTATTCTTCCTATTAAGTTTCTTCTCACTCCGATAGGCCACATGTTGTGCTCTGGAGCATCTCATTATTGTTCGTATTTACACAAAGTGCTTGTCTATCTCGTCATCTTTCTGTCTTTCAGGATGCTGTGCGAGTGCATCTCAGCCCTCTAGAGTACTGGGAGAAGGCGACGATGGGGACAAATAGGGACATTATGTTCTTGTGGAAGAGGCATTATGTTCTGTGTTGTCTGTCTGTCTTTCTCTCTCTCGCTCGCTCTCTTCGTCTGACTGTGCCGTGACGTCTTTTGGTGGACTCTCGCACTGAGTCAGAAAAGTGCCAAAAACTTGTTGAAATGCTGTCACTGTTCACACACATTTGCTTCTTCACATTGAGAAGCAAAAACCATAAATCTGAGTGCTTTCTCATTTTTTGTTTTATTTACTCTCCTCCAGACCCATCAAATAGCCAAGGGGCCCTAAATCAATACCAAACTAGAAATTGGTTTATTTTAGCTCATGATAAACTGGATAGCATTAGCATTAGTGAAGTAAACAGTTTCAGAAATAAGCATCTATATGTTATTTTGTATGCGCATATATATTCCTCTACAATAGTGTTTCTCAACCAGGGGGCAGGGTCCCACTAGGGGCCCTCAGCAAATTTACTTTAAAGTATGTCAATTTAATTACTGGATCCCACTTTATATTAGGTTGCCTTAACACTTACGTCAGTACTATGTACTTACAATGTACTTATTGTGTTCATATTGTATTGCAAAACACTTTTGCTGCTATTAAGGTGGGATACGGGTAAGGTTAGGGACAGGTTTGGTGGTATGGGTAGGTTTAAGGGTGGTTTAAGGTGTAAGGGATTGGTCAACAGTGTAATTATAAATTTAATTACATAAATGAATTACAGATGTAAGTACATGCAGGTATTTTTTTAAATATAAGTACAATGTAAAATCATGTACACAATAAGTGCATTGTATCAACTGATTAATTAAAGAAATGAATTGATGAAAAATGCAACTAGAATTGCCTGTGACAGACTGTTACAGTGTCAGTGTCAGTGTTAAAAGGTATAATTGCTGCTTTTTGCAGTGCAAATTTTGTTTGTGATGAAAATAACAGTACGTTTTCGTCAGTTATTTTACCTACGGATCGATGCATTTCTTACAGATTTCCTTGTGAAACTTGCTAATTAGCACATTATTAGGAAAGGCGATTTGCAAAGATTCATTACAAAACATTATACTCACTTCTTCTGTAGGTGAAGCTGGATCACGAATGATTCGTGCGAACATAGACGCATTTAGGTAGATTGGGGGTGCATTCCCTTCAAAAACAAATGTAATCAACTGCGTCTTCAGCGGCTCAGATGTTGGGAGTAAATGACGACTGCTATGTTCATTATTACATCCAACAACAGAACACCTCAATCGCTTAGGAGTCATTCTTATCTAAATCTGATCCGGCGGTGAAACAATGGCGGACTGATGACAGCTCACT